>NC_088409.1:5627433-5632433 GCF_034236695.1 Oncorhynchus nerka | reverse complement strand
CCTCCCCCACCTCTCCACCCATCTTCCCCTCTTCCTCTCCTCTCCCCACCTCCTCCTCTCCCCCAACCTCCTCCCCCTCCTCCCCTCTTCCTCTCCTCTCCCCCAACCTCCTCCCCCACCTCTCCACTCCCATACCCTCCCTGTCAACTGTGAGGACCTTCCACACTCCAAGACTGCTTCCATCACGTGGACTGGGACATGTTTCGTATTGCGTCAGATGGAAATATTGACGAATACGCTGATTCGGTGTGCGAGTTCATTAGAACGTGCGTCGAAGATGTCGTTCCCATAGCAACGATAAAAACATTCCCAAACCAGAAACCGTGGATTGATGGCAGCATTCGCGTGAAACTGAAAGCGCGAACCACTGCTTTTAATCAGGGCAAGGTGTCTGGTAATATGTCCGAATATAAACAATGCAGCTATTCCCTCCGCAAGGCTATTAAACAAGCTAAGCGTCAGTACAGAGACAAAGTGGAATCTCAATTCAATGGCTCAGACACAAGAGGCATGTGGCAGGGTCTACAGTCAATCACGGACTACAAGAAGAAACCCAGCCCAGTCACGGACCAGGATGTCTTGCTCCCAGGCAGACTAAATCACTTTTTTGCCCGCTTTGAGGACAATACAGTGCCACTGACACGGCCTGCAACGAAAACATGCGGTCTCTCCTTCACTGCAGCCGAGGTGAGTAAGACATTTAAACGTGTTAACCCTCGCAAGGCTGCAGGCCCAGACGGCATCCCCAGCCGCGCCCTCAGAGCATGCGCAGACCAGCTGGCAGGTGTGTTTACGGACATATTCAATCAATCCCTATACCAGTCTGCTGTTCCCACATGCTTCAAGAGGGCCACCATTGTTCCTGTTCCCAAGAAAGCTAAGGTAACTGAGCTAAACGACTACCGCCCCGTAGCACTCACTTCCGTCATCATGAAGTGCTTTGAGAGACTAGTCAAGGACCATATCACCTCCACCCTACCTGACACCCTAGACCCACTCCAATTTGCTTACCGCCCAAATAGGTCCACAGACGATGCAATCTCAACCACACTGCACACTGCCCTAACCCACCTGGACAAGAGGAATACCTATGTGAGAATGCTGTTCATCGACTACAGCTCGGCATTCAATACCATAGTACCCTCCAAGCTCGTCATCAAGCTCGAGACCCTGGGTCTCGACCCCGCCCTGTGCAACTGGGTACTGGACTTCCTGACGGGCCGCCCACAGGTGGTGAGGGTAGGCAACAACATCTCCTCCCCGCTGATCCTCAACACGGGGCCCCACAAGGGTGCGTTCTGAGCCCTCTCCTGTACTCCCTGTTCACCCACGACTGCGTGGCCATGCACGCCTCCAACTCAATCATCAAGTTTGCGGACGACACAACAGTGGTAGGCTTGATTACCAACAACGACGAGACGGCCTACAGGGAGGAGGTGAGGGCCCTCGGAGTGTGGTGTCAGGAAAATAACCTCACACTCAACGTCAACAAAACTAAGGAGATGATTGTGGACTTCAGGAAACAGCAGAGGGAACACCCCCCTATCCACATCGATGGATCAGTAGTGGAGAGGGTAGCAAGTTTTAAGTTCCTCGGCATACACATCACAGACAAACTGAATTGGTCCACTCACACTGACAGCGTCGTGAAGAAGGCGCAGCAGCGCCTCTTCAACCTCAGGAGGCTGAAGAAATTCGGCTTGTCACCAAAAGCACTCACAAACTTCTACAGATGCACAATCGAGAGCATCCTGGCGGGCTGTATCACCGCCTGGTACGGCAACTGCTCCGCCCTCAACCGTAAGGCTCTCCAGAGGGTAGTGAGGTCTGCACAACGCATCACCGGGGCAAACTACCTGCCCTCCAGGACACCTACACCACCCGATGTTACAGGAAGGCCATAAAGATCATCAAGGACATCAACCACCCGAACCACTGCCTGTTCACCCCGCTATCATCCAGAAGGCGAGGTCAGTACAGGTGCATCAAAGCTGGGACCGAGAGACTGAAAAACAGCTTCTATCTCAAGGCCATCAGACTGTTAAATAGCCACCACTAACATTGAGTGGCTGCTGCCAACACACTGTCATTGACACTGACCCAACTCCAGCCACTTTAATAATGGGAATTGATGGGAAATGATGTAAATATATCACTAGCCACTTTAAACAATGCTACCTTATATAATGTTACTTACCCTACATTATTCATCTCATATGCATATGTATATACTGTACTCTAGATCATCGACTGCATTCTTATGTCACTAGCCACTTTAACTATGCCACTTTGTTTACTTTGTCTACATACTCATCTCATATGTATATACTGTACTCGATACCATCTACTGTATGCTGCTCTGTACCATCACTCATTCATATATCCTTATGTACATATTCCTTATCCCCTTACACTGTGTATAAGACAGTAGTTTTGGAATTGTTAGTTAGATTACTTGTTGGTTATCACTGCATTGTCGGAACTAGAAGCACAAGCATTTCGCTACACTCGCATTAACATCTGCTAACCATGTGTATGTGACAAATAAAATTTGATTGATTGGATTGGATTGGATACTATGACAGATGTCTACATCCCTGCAGGGCCCATCTTCCCCTCATCCTCTCCTCTCCCCCCAACCTCCCCCTCTTCCTCTCCTCTCCCCCCAACCTCCTCCACCTCCTCTCCACCCCCATACCCTCCCTGTCAACTGTGAGGACCTTACTATGACAGATGTCTACATCCCTGCAGGGCCCATTTTCCCCTCAAATGAAATCCACTCAACATTAAATGAACCCTTGAACGTGTCTTCTGTCTCTTCCTGTTATCCAATCAACCCTGTTCAGCCTCTATATTCTGGATCCTCAAATAGTGAAGTGTTGATTACATGTCATCCATTGTTCAGTTACTATTCCAACTTTGATGTCTTATAAAGCAATACATAGAAAAATGTAGAAGCCTAAAAAATGAGATGAGATTTAGCCGGATGCAATAGAAACTCCTGTAGTAGATCCTGTAACTCCAGTCTGATCCTGTAAATATAGTCTGATCCTGTAAATATAGTCTGATCCTGTAAATATAGTCTGATCCTGTAAATATAGTCTGATCCTGTAAATATAGTCTGATCCTGTAAATATAGTCTGATCCTGAGGTATTGTGTATCTCTAGTCTGATCCTGTAACTCTAGTCTAATCCTGAGGTATTGTGTATCTCTAGTCTGATCCTGAGGTATTGTGTATCTCTAGTCTGATCCTGTAACTCTAGTCTGATCCTGTATCTCTAGTCTGATCCTGTAACTCTAGTCTGATCCTGTAACTCCAGTCTGATCCTGTAAATATAGTCTGATCCTGTAAATATAGTCTGATCCTGTAACTCTAGTCTGATCCTGTAACTCCAGTCTGATCCTGTAAATATAGTCTGATCATGTAAATATAGTCTGATCCTGTAAATATAGTCTGATCCTGAGGTATTGTGTATCTCTAGTCTGATCCTGTAACTCTAGTCTAATCCTGAGGTATTGTGTATCTCTAGTCTGATCCTGAGGTATTGTGTAACTCTAGTCTGATCCTGAGGTATTGTGTATCTCTAGTCTGATCCTGAGGTATTGTGTATCTCTAGTCTGATCCTGTATCTCTTGTCTGATCCTGAGGTATTGTGTATCTCTAGTCTGATCCTGTATCTCTAGTCTGATCCTGTAACTCTAGTCTGATCCTGTATCTCTAGTCTGATCCTGAGGTATTGTGTATCTCTAGTCTGATCCTGTAAATATAGTCTGATCCTGAGGTATTGTGTATCTCTAGTCTGATCCTGAGGTATTGTGTATCTCTAGTCTGATCCTGAGGTATTGTGTATCTCTAGTCTGATCCTGTATCTCTAGTCTGATCCTGAGGTATCCTGTAACTCTAGTCTGATCCTGTATCTCTAGTCTGATCCTGAGGTATTGTGTATCTCTAGTCTGATCCTGAGGTATTGTGTATCTCTAGTCTGATCCTGAGGTATTGTGTATCTCTCGTCTGATCCTGAGGTATTGTGTATCTCTAGTCTGATCCTGAGGTATTGTGTATCTCTAGTCTGATCCTGAGGTATTGTGTAACTCTAGTCTGATCCTGAGGTATTGTGTAACTCTAGTCTGATCCTGAGGTATTGTGTAGCTCTAGTCTGATCCTGAGGTATTGTGTAACTCTAGTCTGATCCTGAGGTATTGTGTAGCTCTAGTCTGATCCTGAGGTATTGTGTATCTCTAGTCTGATCCTGAGGTATTGTGTATCTCTAGTCTAATCCTGTATCTCTAGTCTGATCCTGTATCTCTAGTCTGATCCTGAGGTAATGTGTATCTCTAGTCTGATCCTGTATCTCTAGTCTGATCCTGAGGTAATGTGTATCTCTAGTCTGATCCTGAGGTAATGTGTATCTCTAGTCTGATCCTGTATCTCTAGTCTGATCCTGAGGTATTGTGTATCTCTAGTCTGATCCTGTATCTCTAGTCTGATCCTGAGGTATTGTGTAGCTCTAGTCTGATCCTGAGATATTGTGTATCTCTAGTCTGATCCTGTATCTCTAGTCTGATCCTGAGGTATTGTGTATCTCTAGTCTGATCCTGAGGTATCTGTCTGATCCTGAGGTATTGTGTATCTCTAGTCTGATCCTGTATCTCTAGTCTGATCCTGAGGTATTGTGTAACTCTAGTCTGATCCTGTATCTCTAGTCTGATCCTGAGGTATTGTGTATCTCTAGTCTGATCCTGAGGTATTGTGTATCTCTAGTCTGATCCTGTATCTCTAGTCTGATCCTGAGGTATTGTGTATCTCTAGTCTGATCCTGAGGTATTGTGTATCTCTAGTCTGATCCTGTATCTCTAGTCTGATCCTGAGGTATTGTGTATCTCTAGTCTGATCCTGTATCTCTAGTCTGATCCTGTATCTCTAGTCTGATCCTGAGGTATTGTGTATCTAGTCTGATCCTGTCTCTAGTCTGATCCTGAGGTATTGTGTATCTCTAGT
>NC_088409.1:5619975-5627333 GCF_034236695.1 Oncorhynchus nerka | reverse complement strand
TCCCCAGCCCCTCTCTCATAGCTCCAACCCCAACCCCTCTCTCATAGCCCCAACCCCAGCCCCTCTCTCATAGCTCCAACCCCACCCCTCTCTCAATAGCTCCATAGCTCCATGTTCTCCCCAGCTCCATCCCCAACCCCTCTCTCATAGCTCCATCCCCAGCTCCATAGCCCCATCCCCAGCCCCTCTCTCATAGCTCCAACCCCTCTGTAGCCCAAAGCCCCCTCTTTCATAGCCCCAACCTCCAGCTCCAACCCCAACCCCTCTATAGCCCCAACCCCAGCCCTCTCTTCAACCCCAGCTCTTCATAGCTCCATCTCTCATAGCTCCATCCCCAACCCCTCTCTCATAGCTCCAGGCCCAGCCCCTCTCTCATAGCCCCATCCCCTCTCTCATTGCTCCATACTCTCTCTCTATAGCTCCAACCCCTCTCTCATAGCTCCAACCCCAGCTCCCTCTCATAGCTCCATACTCTCTCATAGCTCCAACCCTCTCTCATAGCCCCATCCCCAGCCCTCTCTCATAGCTCCAACCCCTCTCTCATAGCCCCATCCCCAGCCCCTCTCTCATAGCTCCATACTCTTCATAGCTCCAGCTCTCATAGCTCCAACTCCCAGCCCCTCTCTCATAGCCCCATCCCCAGCCCCTCTCTCATCCTCAGCCCCCTCCATACTCTCTCATATCTCCAGCCTCTCTCATAGCCCCATCTCCAGCCTCCCTCTCATAGCTCCAACCCCAGCCCTCTCTCATAGCCCCAACCCAACCCCCTCTCTCATAGCTCCAACCCAGCCCTCAATCATAGCTCCATTCCCAGCCCCTCTCTCATAGCCCCATCCCCAGCCCTCTCTCATAGCCCCATTCCCAGCCCCTCTCTTCATAGCTCCAACCCCAACCCCTCTCTCATAGCCCCAACCCCAGCCCTCTCAGCCCCAACCCCAGCCCCTCTCTCATAGCTCCATACTTCTCTCATAGCTCCAACCCCAACCCTCTCTCATAGCCCCAAACCCAGCCCCATCTCTCATAGCCCCAACCCCAGCCCCTCTCTCATAGCTCCATACTTCTCCCATAGCTCCATCCCCAACCCCTCTCTCATAGCTCCATCCCCAGCCCCCTCTCATAGCCCCATCCTCAGCCCCTCTCTCATTGCTCCACTCTCTCTCTCAGCCCAACCCCTCTCTCATAGCTCCAACCCCAGCCCCTCTCTCATAGCTCCATACTCTCTCTCAGCTCCAACCCTCTCATAGCCCCAACCCCAGCCCTCTCTCATAGCTCCAACCCCTCTCTCATAGCCCCATCCCCAGCCTCTCTCAGCTCCATACTCTCTCTCATAGCTCCAGCCCCTCTCATAGCTCCAACCCCAGCCCTCTCCTCTCATAGCCCCATCCCCAGCCCTCTCTCATAGCCCCATCCCCAGCTCTCTCATAGCCCCAACCCCAGCCCCTCATAGCTCCAACCCCAGCCCCTCTCATAGCTCCAGCCCCAGCCCCTCTCATAGCTCCATCCCCAGCCCCTCTCTCATAGCCCCATCCCCAGCCCTCTCTCATAGCCCCATACTCTCTCATAGCTCCAACCCCAGCCCCCCCTCTCATAGCTCCATACTCTTCTCATAGCTCCAACCCCTCTCTCATAGCCCCATCCCCAGCCCCTCTCTATAGCTCCAACTCCCCTCTCTCATAGCCCCATCCCCAGCTCCTCTCTCATAGCTCCCATACTCTCTCTCATAGCTCCAGCCTCTCTCATAGCTCCAACCCCAGCCCCTCTCTCAGCCCCATCCCCAGCCCCCTCTCATAGCTCCATACTCTCTCTCATATCTCCAGCCCCTCTCTCATAGCCCCATCCCCAGCCCCTCTCTCATAGCCCCAACCCCAGCCCCCTCATAGCTCCAACCCCAGCCCCTCTCTCATAGCTCCCTCCCCCAGCCCCCCTCTCTCATAGCTCCATCCCCAGCCCCTCTCTCATAGCTCCATCCCCAGCCCTCTCTCATAGCCCCATCCCCAGCCCTCTCTCATAGCCCCATCTCCAGCTCTCATAGCTCCATCCCCAGCCCCTCTCTCATAGCCCCATCCCCAGCCCCTCTCTCATAGCCCCATCTCCAGCCCCTCTCTCATAGCCCCATCCCCAGCCCCTCTCATAGCCCCAACCCCAGCCCCCATAGCTCCAACCCCAGCCCTCTCTCATAGCTCCATCCCCAGCCCCTCAATCATAGCTCCATCCCCAGCCCCCTCTCTCATAGCCCCATCCCCAGCCCCCTCTCTCATAGCCCCATCCCCAGCCCCCCCTCTAGCCCCAACCCCAGCTAATCCAACCCCAACCCCCTCTCTCATAGCCCCAACCCCAGCCCCCCTCTCTCATAGCTCCAACCCCAGCCCCTCTCTCATAGCTCCATACTCTCTCTCATAGCTCCATCCCCAACCCCTCTCTCATAGCTCCATCCCCAGCCCCCCCTCTCATAGCCCCATCCCCAGCTCCCCTCTCTCATAGCTCCAACCCCTCTCTCATAGCTCCAACCCCAGCCCCTCTCTCATAGCTCCATACTCTCTCTCATAGCTCCATCCCCAACCCCTCTCTCATAGCTCCCATCCCAGCCCTCTCTCATAGCCCCATCCCCAGCCCCCTCTCTCATAGCTCCACCCCAGCTCCATCCCCAAACCCCCTCTCTCCATAGCTCCCATCCCAGCCCTCTCTCATAGCTCCATCCCCAGCCCCCTCTCTCATAGCTCCATCCCCAGCCCCCTCTCTCATAGCCCCAACCCCAGCCCCCTCTCCCTCCATCCCCAGCCCCCTCTCTCATAGCTCCATCCCCAGCCCTCTCTCATAGCTCCATCCCCAGCCCCTCTCTCATAGCTCCATCCCCAACCCCTCTCTCATAGCCCCAACCCCAGCCCTCCTCATAGCTCCACCCCCCCCCTCTCTCATAGCTCCATCCCCAGCCCCCTCTCTCATAGCTCCATCCCCAGCCCCCTCTCTCATAGCTCCAACCCCAACCCCTCTCTCATAGCTCCATCCCCAGCCCCCTCTCTCATAGCTCCCACCCCAGCCCCCTCTCTCATAGCCCCATCCCCCCCCTCTCTCATAGCTCCATCCCCAACCCCCTCTCATAGCCCCATCCCCAGCCCCCTCTCATAGCCCCATCCCCAGCCCCCCCTCTCATAGCCCCATCCCCAGCCCCCTCTCTCATAGCCCCAACCCCAGCCCCTCTCATAGCTCCAACCCCAGCCCCATCCCCAGCCCCTTCCCCAGCTCCATCCTCTCTCATAGCCCCAATCCCCAACCCCTCTCTCATAGCTCCATCCCCAGCCCCCTCTCTCATAGCCCCAACCCCCACCCCCTCTCTCATAGCCCCAGCCCTCTCTCTCATAGCCCCAATCCCCCAGCCCCATCCCCCCCTCTCTCATAGCCCCAACCCCAGCCCCCCTCTCATAGCCCCATCCTCTCTCTCATAGCCCCATCCCCAGCCCCTTCCTCATAGCCCCCCTCTCTCTCATAGCTCCATCCCCAACCCCTCTCATAGCTCCAACCCCAGCCCCCTCTCATAGCTCCATCCCCAACCCCCTCTCTCATAGCTCCATCCCCAACCCCCTCTCATAGCCCCAACCCCAGCCCCTCTCTCATAGCGCCATCCGCAGCCCCCTCCCTCCTCCATCCTCTCTCTCATAGCCCCAATCCCAGCCCCCCTCTCATAGCCCCAACCCCAAGCCCCCTCTCTCATAGCCCCAATCCCAGCCTCTCTCATAGCCCCATCCCCAGCCCCTCTCTCATAGCCCCATCCCCAGCCCCCTCTCTCATAGCTCCATCCTCAGCCCTCTCTCTCATAGCCCCAACCCCAGCCCCTCTCTCATAGCTGCAGCCCCCCCCCTCTCTCATAGCTCCAGCCCCCTCTCTCATAGCCCCAACCCCCCCCTCTCATAGTCCCAACCCCAGCCCCCTCTAGCTCAGCCCTCTCTCATAGCCCCATCTCATAGCTCCATCCCCAACCCCCCTCTCTCATAGTTCCAACCCCAGCCCCTCTCTCATAGCTCCATCCCCAACCCCCTCTCTCATAGCTCCAAGCCCAACCCCTCCTCATAGCTCCAACCCCAACCCCCCTCTCTCATATCTCCATCCCCAGCCCCCTGAGACATGAACACAGAGACAGGAACACAGAGACAGGAACACAGAGACAGGAACACAGAGGAACACAGAGACAGGAACACAGAGGAACACAGAGCCAGGAACACAGAGGAACAGGTACACAGAGGAACAGGAACACAGAGGAACAGGAACACAGAGACAGGAACACAGAGGAACACAGAGACAGGAACACAGAGGAACACAGAGCCAGGAACACAGAGGAACAGGAACACAGAGCCAGGACTGATCCAGTCTGTCCTGTCAGGATCCAGGAGACATCTGGGTGTACCTGGTCTGGTACTGGTCCATGTTGAAGCTGCCCACTTTACATTTGATCTTGGTGTAAACATCCTGAACATCTACTGACGCACTGAGATCCTCAGCCTCACTGATCACACAGATCTCTGGAGAGAGAGAGAGGGGAGAGAGAGAGAGGAGAGAGAGGGAGGGAGGGAGGGAGGGGAGGAGGGGAGAGAGAGAGAGGGAGAGAGAGAGGGGGAGGAGAGGGGGGAGGAGGGGAGGAGGGAGGGGAGGAGAGAGAGAGAGAGGGAGAGAGAGGGGGGAGAGAGGGGGGGGGAGGAGAGAGAGAGAAGGAGAGAGAGAGGGGGGAGGGGGGGAGGGGGAGGAGAGAGAGGGAGGGGGAGGGAGGGGGAGGGAGAGAGAGAGGGGGAGAGAGGGGGAGGGAGGGGGGAGAGAGAGAGAGAGAGAGAGGGGGAGAGGGGGAGAGGGGGGAGAGGGAGAGAGGGGGAGAGAGAGAGGGGGGGAGAGGGGAGGAGAGGAGAGAGAGAGGGGAGAGAGAGTGGGGAGAGAGAGGGGGAGGAGGGAGGGAGAGGGGGGAGGGAGAGAGAGAGAGAGGAAGGAGAGAGAGGGGGGAGGGGGAGAGAGGGGGGGAGAGGGAGGGAGGGAGGGGAGAGAGAGAGAGAGGGAGAGAGAGAGGGGGGGAGGGGGGGAGGGAGGAGGAGGGGGAGGGGGAGGAGAGAGAGAGAGGAGAGGGAGAGGGGGAGGGAGGGGGGGAGAGGGAGGAGAGAGGGAGGGGGAGAGAGCGGGGAGAGGGAGAGAGAGGAGAAAGGGAGAGAGAGAGGGAGGGGGAGAGAGGGGGAGGGAGAGGGAGGGGGAGAGGAGGAATGGGGGAGAGAGACATGGAGAGAGGATGGGGAGAGAGACAAGGAGAGAGAGAGGGGGAGAGAGACAGGGAGGGGGATAGAGAGAGAAGGAGAGAGAGAGAGAAAGAGAGCGGGGGGAGAGAGAGGAGAGAACATTAGTGGGATACATTTCATGTGTGTTGCCTGACATGCTATGTGTGTTTGTGATTAGTGTATTTCTCTGGCGCGGCCCGAACCCTATCCAGACCCTGGTCAAACACACGTTAATGAAGAGCCTGAATCAACTGTAGACCTCTTAGTGGACGAAGGCTGATCTCCATATGGATTCCTGCTGTCCTGTTACCAAGACAGAGGAGACAGAGAGAGAGAGAGAGAGAGAGAGAGAGAGAGAGAG
Source organism: Oncorhynchus nerka (assembly GCF_034236695.1). Classification (NCBI taxonomy): domain Eukaryota; kingdom Metazoa; phylum Chordata; class Actinopteri; order Salmoniformes; family Salmonidae; genus Oncorhynchus; species Oncorhynchus nerka. Next base: position 5,621,726 of record NC_088409.1, on the reverse strand, counting down.
AGAGAGAGAGAGAGAGAGAGAGAGAGAGAAATAGAGAGTGACAGAGGGAGACAAAGACAGAGAGAGAGAGCGAGAGAGAGAGACAGAGAGAGAGAGAGCAGAATATATTTGTGAGAGAAAGAGAGAGAGAGACAGAAGATATTTGAGAGAGAGAGAGAGAGAATGAGAGAGAAGAGAGAGAGAGAGAGAGACAATGAGAGAGAGAGAGAGAGAGAGAGAAAATATTTGTGTGAGAGAGAGAGCAGAATATATTTGTGAGAGAGAGAGAGAGACAGACAGAGAGCCAGCGAGAGAGAGAGAGAGAGAGAGAGCAGAGAGAGAGAGAGAGAGAGACAGACAGAGACAGACAGAGACAGGAGAGCTTCCTGAGAGAGAGAGAGAGAGAGAGAGAGAGAGAGAGAGAGAGAGAGCCAGCCACTATCGTGTAAGTGGTGTGTTGTCAAACATTGCAGTGAAAACGCCCCGTTGTGAAGCGCCCAGTTCCAATGCTCAGTCAGGAGGCTTCCTGTTTAGGAGGTATCCTTCCGGGTGGGCACTCCTGGACCCTGTCCTGAGGAGAGGGTGTGTGTGTGTGTTGTCTGTGTGTGTGTGTGTGTGTGTGTGTGTGTTGTCTGTGTGTGTGTGTGTGTGTCCTAGAGGAGGGAGGGGCTCCTAGAGGGGAGGGGCTCCTAGAGGAGGGAGGGGGCTCCTAGAGGAGGGAGGAGGCTTTCTCCCAGAGAGGGGAGGAGGCCCTAGAGGAGGGGAGGAGGCTCCTAGAGGAGGGTGGGGGCTCCTAGAGGAGGGGAGGCTCCTAGAGGAGGGGAGGAGGCTGCTGAGAGGAGGGGAGAAGGCACCCAGATTAGCAGGGGAGGGGCTCCTAGAGGAGGAACATGGGGCACCCAGATTACAGGAAGGTGGAATGACACCCAGAGGAGGGGAGGGGGACACCCAGATTACAGGAGAATCATCCCTTCACTATTACTGACACTCCCCAGATTTCTCCCTCCTGAATGACACCCATATTACAGGAATACTGAATGACACCCATATTACGGGAAGACTGAAGGACACCCATATTACAGGAAGACTGAATGACACCCAGATTACAGGAAGACTGAATGACACCCAGATTACAGGAAGACTGAATGACACCCAGATTACAGGAAGACTGAATGACACCCAGATTACAGGAAGACTGAATGACACCCAGATTACAGGAAGACTGAATGACACCCAGATTACAGGAAGACTGAATGACACCCAGATTACATGAAGACTGAATGACACCCAGATTACAGGAAGACTGAATGACTCCCAGATTACAGGAAGACTGAATGACTCCCAGATTACAGGAAGACTGAAGGACACCCAGATTACAGGAAGACTGAATGACACCCAGATTACAGGAAGACTGAAGGACACCCAGATTACAGGAATACTGAATGACACCCAGATTACAGGAAGACTGAATGACTCCAGTATGGGAGCAGGTCTGAGTGAGACAAATCTACCATTTAATGCACCTCATAAAATAATCGTTGGTTTTATTTTAATTTTAATTTAGTTTCAGTATTTGATGTACTGCCGCGTTTTAAGGGAAACAGGTACCTGTGTTTTGGCGTTGGGGTCGGGAGCGAACAGCTCGACGGTGACCTTAGTCAGCATCCACTGCATCCAGAGGCTGACCTTCCCGCTGGCGCCCCCTATACTGCTGGTCTTCTGTTCCAGGGTCACCGCGTCGGAGAACGGAGAGTCATCACCCGCTGGACCAG
>NC_088409.1:5604975-5617475 GCF_034236695.1 Oncorhynchus nerka | reverse complement strand
CCCTCTCATTCCCTCTAGTCTCCTCTCATCTCATCTCAGTTTCTCCTCCCCCTCTCCTCCTCCTCTCATCCCCTCTCCCTCCCCTCCTTCCCCTCTCCCTCCATCCCCTCTCATCCCTCCTCTCCTCCCTCCCTCCCTCTCCCCTCTCCTCTCCTTCCTCTCTCCCTTCCTCTCCTCATCCTCCTCCCCTCTCCTCCTCACCCCCTCTCATCCCCCTCCCCTCCTCATCCCCTCCTCTCATCCCCTTCTCCTCCTCCTCTCCTCTCCTCTCCTCTCCTCCCTCTCCTCTCCTATCCTCCCCTCCTCTCCTCCCTTCCTCCCCTCCCACCCTCTCATCCCCCTCCTCATCCCCCCCTCTCATCCCCTCCTCTCTCCCTCCTCCTCCTCTCTCCTCCTCCCTCCCCTCCCTCCCCTCAGGGTCCTCTCCTCCTCCTCCTCCCCTCCCCTCCTCCCTCCCTCTCCCCTCATCTCCTCTCCTCTCCCCCTCCCTCATTCCCTCTCCCTCTCCTCCTCCCTCTCCTCCTCTCCCTCTCCCTTCCTCTCCTCTCATCTCCTCTCCCTCCTCTCAGGGTGGTCTCCTCCTCATTCCCTCTCCCTTCCTCTCATCTCATTGTCTCTCCTGTGTCCTCCTCCTCTCATCCCTCTCCCTCCTCTCCCTCCCCTCTCCTCCCTCTCCCCTCCTCATCCCTCTCTCCTCTCCTCCCCTCTGTCCCTCCTGTCCTCCCTTCCTCCTCATCCTCCTCCCCTCTCCTCCTCACCCCCTCTCATCCCCCTCCCTCCTGTCCCTCCCTCCATCCCCTGTCTCCCCTCCCTCTCCCCTCCTCCCTCATCCTCTCCCCCCCCTCCTCCCTCCCTCCTCTCCTCCCCCTCTAGTTCTCCCCTCTCATCCCCTCTCCTCTCCTCCTCCCCTCCCCTCTCCCTGAAACCCTCTCCCCTCCCTCTGATCTCCCTCTCCTCTCCCCTCCTCTCCTCCCCCCCCCTCCCTCTCCCTATCCCTCTCCTCTCCTCTCCCTCTCCTCTCCTCTCCTCCCTCTCCCCTCTCCTCTCCTCCCCTCTCTCCTCTCCTCCTCCTCCCCTTCCTCTCCTCTCATCTCTCATTCCCTCCTCTCCTCTCCCTCCTCCCCTCCTCCCCTCTCCTCCTCCTCCTCCCCCCTCCTCCTCCCCTCTCCTCCCCTCCCCCCTCCTCTCCTCTCCCTCTCCCTCCTCCTCTCCCTCTCCTCCCCTCCCCTCTCCCTCCTCCCCTCTCCTCTCCTCCCCTCCTCTCCTCCCTCCCCCTCTCTCTCCTCCCTCCCCCCTCTCCCCTCTCCTCCTCCTCTCCCCCTCCTCCCCTCCCTCTCCTCCCCCTCTCCCTCCCTCTCCTCTCCCTCCTCCCCTCCCCTCCTCTCCTCCCCTCCCCTCCTCCCCTCCCTCTCCCCTCCTCCCTCTCCTCTCCTCTCCTCCCCTCCTCTCCCTCTCCTCTCCTCCTCCTCCCTCTCCTCCCCTCCTCTCCTCTCCTCTCCCTCCTCTCCCCTCCTCTCCTCCTCTCCCCTCCTCCCCTCCCCTCCTCCCCTCTCCTCCTCTCCTCTCCCTCCTCCTCCCTCCCTCTCCTCCTCCCCTCCCCCTCTCCTCCCCTCCTCTCCTCTCCTCCTCCTCTCCTCTCCCTCCTCCCTCCCCCCTCCCCTCCCCTCCCTCTCCTCCCCTCTCCGTATGGTAACTGGGGTTGATGGTAATCAGCAGCTGTAATCAAACTGAATTGTGAATTTGAGGGTGTCTGACTGCAGGTCCCAGTAAACATCGGACGACAACGAGATAAACACATTCTGATTCAGACGTTAAAAATAGATTCAGATTATTATGGGATGGAATCTTGGGGATTGCTGATGAGAAGCATGTGGGGGTCGGGCCAGGCGGGAACAATAAACTGACTCTAGGAGTTAACAATTATCATCTGAATTAAATGTCTGTGTCGTTTATTATCTAGGGCCTAGACCAGAACCCCAATGGAACCCTATTCCCTATATAGAACACTACTTTAGACCAGAACCCAATGGAACCCTATTCCCTATATATAACACTACTTTAGACCAGAAACCCAATGGAACCCTATTCCCTATGTAGTGCACTACTTTAGACCAGAACCCAATGGAACCCTATTCCCTATGTAGAGCACTACTTTAGACCAGAACCCAATGGAACCCTATTCCCTATGTAGTGCACTACTTTAGACCAGAACCCCAATGGAACCCTATTCCCTATGTAGTGCACTACTTTAGACCAGAACCCAATGGAACCCTATTCCCTATGTAGAGCACTACTTTAGACCAGAACCCAATGGAACCCTATTCCCTATATAGAGCACTACTTTAGACCAGAACCCCAATGGAACCCTATTCCCTATATAGAGCACTACTTTAGACCAGAACCCAATGGAACCCTATTCCTATAGTGCACTACTTTGCAGAACCTACTTTAGACCAGACCAGAACCCAATGGAACCCTATTCCCTATATAGAGCACTACTTTAGACCAGAACCCCAATGGAACCCTATTTAGACCAGACCAGAACCCAATGGAACCCTATTCCCTATGTAGAGCACTACTTTAGACCAGAACCCAATGGAACCCTATTCCCTATGTAGAGCACTACTTTAGACCAGAACCCAATGGAACCCTATTCCCTATGTAGTGCACTGCTTTAGACCAGAACCCCAATGGAACCCTATTCCCTATGTAGAGCACTACTTTAGACCAGAACCCAATGGAACCCTATTCCCTATGTAGAGCACTACTTTAGACCAGAACCCCAATGGAACCCTATTCCCTATGTAGTGCACTACTTTAGACCAGAACCCAATGGAACCCTATTCCCTATGTAGAGCACTACTTTAGACCAGAACCCCAATGGAACCCTATTCCCTATGTAGAGCACTACTTTAGACCAGAACCCAATGGAACCCTATTCCCTATTATTCCCTATGTAGTGCACTACTTTAGACCAGAACCCAATGGAACCCTATTCCCTATGTAGAGCAATGGAACTACTTTAGACCAGAACCCCAATGGAACCCTAATGCACTACTTTAGACCAGAACCCCAATGGAACCCTATTCCCTATGTAGTGCACTACTTTAGACCAGAAACCCAATGGAACCCTATTCCCTATGTAGAGCACTACTTTAGACCAGAACCCCAATGGAACCCTATTCCCTATGTAGTGCACTACTTTAGACCAGAACCCCAATGGAACCCTATTCCCTATATAGAGCACTACTTTAGACCAGAAACCCAATGGAACCCTATTCCCTATGTAGTGCACTACTTTAGACCAGAAACCCAATGGAACCCTATTCCCTATATATAACACTACTTTAGACCAGAAACCCAATGGAACCCTATTCCCTATGTAGAGCACTACTTTAGACCAGAAACCCAATGGAACCCTATTCCCTATATAGAGCACTACTTTAGACCAGAAACCCAATGGAACCCTATTCCCTATGTAGAGCACTACTTTAGACCAGAAACCCAATGGAACCCTATTCCCTATGTAGTGCACTACTTTAGACCAGAAACCCAATGGAACACTATTAGACCAGAAACCCAATGGAACCCTATTCCCTATGTAGTGCACTACTTTAGACCAGAAACCCAATGGAACCCTATTCCCTATGTAGAGCACTACTTTAGACCAGAACCCAATGGAACCCTATTCCCTATATAGAGCACTACTTTAGACCAGAAACACAATGGAACCCTATTCCCTTTAGACTTTAGACCAGAACCCAATGGAACCCTATTCCCTATGTAGTGCACTACTTTAGACCAGAACCCAATTTAGTAGAGCACCTTTAGACCAGAACCCAATGGAACCCTATTCCCTATGTAGTGCACTACTTTAGACCAGAAACCCAATGGAACCCTATTTAGAGTGCACTACTTTAGACCAGAACCCAATGGAACCCTATTCCTATGTAGTGCACTACTTTAGACCAGAACCCAATGGAACCCTATTCCCTATGTAGTGCACTACTTTAGACCAGAACCCAATGGAACCCTATTCCCTATGTAGTGCACTACTTTAGACCAGAACCCAATGGAACCCTATTCCCTATGTAGTGCACTACTTTAGACCAGAACCCAATGGAACCCTATTCCCTATGTAGAGCACTACTTTAGACCAGAAACCCAATGGAACCCTATTCCCTATGTAGTGCACTACTTTAGACCAGAAACCCAATGGAACCCTATTCCCTATATACTTTAGACCAGAACCCACTACTTTAGACCAGAACCCAATGGAACCCTACCCTATTCTTTAGACCAGAGAACCCCAATGGAACCCTATTCCCTACTACTTTAGACCAGAAACCCAATGGAACCCTATTCCCTATGTAGAGCACTACTTTAGACCAGAACCCAATGGAACCCTATTCCCTATGTAGTGCACTACTTTAGACCAGAAAACCCAATGGAACCCTATTCCCTATAGTGCACTACTTTAGACCAGAAACCCAATGGAACCTATTCCCTATGTAGTGCACTACTTTAGACCAGAACCCAATGGAACCCTATTCCTATGTAGTGCACTACTTTAGACCAAACCAATGGAACCCTATTCCCTATGTAGTGCACTACTTTAGACCAGAAACCCAATGGAACCCTATTCCCTATGTAGTGCACTACTTTAGACCAGAACCCCAATGGAACCCTATTCCCTATGTAGTGCACTACTTTAGACCAGAAACCCAATGGAACCCTATTCCCTATATAGTGCACTACTTTAGACCAGAACACTGGAACCCTTTAGACCAGACCAAACCCAATGGAACCCTATTCCCTATAGTGCACTACTTTAGACCAGAAACCCAATGGAACCCTATTCCCTATATAACACTACTTTAGACCAGAAACCCAATGGAACCCTATTCCCTATATAGTGCACTACTTTAGACCAGAAACCCAATGGAACCCTATTCCCTATGTAGTGCACTACTTTAGACCAGAAACCCAATGGAACCCTATTCCCTATATAGAGTGCACTACTTTAGACCAGAAACCAATGGAACCCTATTCCCTATTAGTGCACTACTTTAGACCAGAAACCCAATGGAACCCTATTCCCTATATAGAGCACTACTTTAGACCAGAACCCCAATGGAACCCTATTCCCTATGTAGAGCACTACTTTAGACCAGAAACCCAATGGAACCCTATTCCCTATGTAGAGCACTACTTTAGACCAGAAACCCAATGGAACCCTATTCCCTATATAGAGCACTACTTAGACCAGAACCCAAGATTCCCAGAAGACCAGAAACCCAATGGAACCCTATTCCCTATGTAGTGCACTACTTTAGACCAGAAACCCAATGGAACCCTATTCCCTATATAGAACACTACTTTAGACCAGAAACCCAATGGAACCCTATTCCCTATATAGAACACTACTTTAGACCAGAAACCCAATGGAACCCTATTCCCTATGTAGTGCACTACTTTAGACCAGAAACCCAATGGAACCCTATTCCCTATGTAGTGCACTACTTTAGACCAGAAACCCTATTCCCTATATAGAGCACTACTTTAGACCAGAAACCCAATGGAACCCTATTCCCTATGTAGTGCACTACTTTAGACCAGAAACCCAATGGAACCCTATTCCCTATGTAGAGCACTACTTTAGACCAGCAACCCAATGGAACCATATTCCCTATATAGAGCACTACTTTAGACCAGAAACCCAATGGAACCCTATTCCCTATGTAGTGCACTACTTTAGACCAAAACCCAATGGAACCCTATTCCCTATATAGAGCACTACTTTAGACCAGAAACCCAATGGAACCCTATTCCCTATGTAGAGCACTACTTTAGACCAGAAACCCAATGGAACCCTATTCCCTATATAGAGCACTACTTTAGACCAGAACCCAATGGAACCCTATCCCCTATATAGAGCACTACTTTAGACCAGAACCCAATGGAACCCTATTCCCTATATATAACACTACTTTAGACGAGAACCCAATGGAACCCTATTCCCTATGTAGAGCACTACTTTAGACCAGAACCCAATGGAACCCTATCCCCTATATAGAGCACTACTTTAGACCAGAACCCAATGGAACCCTATTCCCTATATATAACACTACTTTAGACGAGAACCCAATGGAACCCTATTCCCTATGTAGTGCACTACTTTAGACCAGAACCCAATGGAACCCTATTCCCTATGTAGTGCACTACTTTAGACCAAAACCCTATGGAACCCTATTCCCTATATAATGCACTACTTTAGACCAGAAACCCAATGGAACCCTATTCCCTATATATAACACTACTTTAGACGAGAACCCAATGGAACCCTATTCCCTATGTAGTGCACTACTTTAGACCAGAACCCAATGGAACCCTATTCCCTATGTAGTGCACTACTTTAGACCAAAACCCTATGGAACCCTATTCCCTATATAATGCACTACTTTAGACCAGGGCCATATTCCCTATATAGTGCACTACTTTAGACCAGAACCCTATTCCCTATATAGTGCACTACTTTAGACCAGGGCCCTATTCCCTATATAGTGCACTACTTTAGACCAGGGCCCTATTCCCTACATAGTGCACTACTTTAGACCAGGGCCCTATTCCCTACATAGTGCACTACTTTAGTCCAGGGCCCTATTCCCTACATAGTGCACTACTTTAGACCAGGGCCCTATGGCACCCTATTCCCTATATAGTACACTACTATAGACCAGAGCCCTATTCCCTATATAGTGCACTACTTTAGAGGGGGAGTAGGGGTACCCCCCCCCCTCTGACTCAGAGATTTGAGATTTGTTATAAACACCTGTAACTACCATTTTCTACAATCCTGATCTTAAACCAGGGGTGGTAACCTCATTTGGGGGCATTCGGAGGGCCGCAGTGATTTAGTAGCAGCTGGACCCTGTATGAACGTGGGTGGTTAGTAGCAGCTGGACCCTGTATGAACGTGGGTGGTTAGTAGCAGCTGGACCCTGTATGAACGTGGGTGGTTAGTAGCAGCTGGACCCCGTATGAACGTGGGTGGTTAGTAGCAGCTGGACCCCGTATGAACGTGGGTGGTTAGTAGCAGCTGGACCCTGTATGAACGTGGGTGGTTAGTAGCAGCTGGACCCTGTATGAACGTGGGTGGTTAGTAGCAGCTGGACCCTGTATGAACGTGGGTGGTTAGTAGCAGCTGGACCCCGTATGAACGTGGGTGGTTAGTAGCAGCTGGACCCCGTATGAACGTGGGTGGTTAGTAGCAGCTGGACCCTGTATGAACGTGGGTGGTTAGTAGCAGCTGGACCCTGTATGAACGTGGGTGGTTAGTAGCAGCTGGACCCTGTATGAACGTGGGTGGTTAGTAGCAGCTGGACCCCGTATGAACGTGGGTGGTTAGTAGCAGCTGGACCCTGTATGAATGTGGGTGGTTAGTAGCAGCTGGACCCTGTATGAACGTGGGTGGTTAGTAGCAGCTGGACCCTGTATGAACGTGGGTGGTTATTAGCAGCTAGACCCTGTATGAACGTGGGTGGTTAGTAGCAGCTGGACCCTGTATGAACGTGGGTGGTTGGTAGCAGCTGGACCCTGTATGAACGTGGGTGGTTAGTAGCAGCTGGACCCTGTATGGACCCTGTATGAACGTGGGTGGTTAGTAGCAGCTGGACCCTGTATGAACGTGGGTGGTTAGTAGCAGCTGGACCCTGTATGAACGTGGGTGGTTAGTAGCAGCTAGACCCTGTATGAACGTGGGTGGTTAGTAGCAGCTGGACCCTGTATGAACGTGGGTGGTTGGTAGCAGCTGGACCCTGTATGAACGTGGGTGGTTAGTAGCAGCTGGACCCTGTATGGACCCTGTATGAACGTGGGTGGTTAGTAGCAGCTGGACCCTGTATGAACGTGGGTGGTTAGTAGCAGCTGGACCCTGTATGAATGTGGGTGGTTAGTAGCAGCTGGACCCTGTATGAACGTGGGTGGTTAGTAGCAGCTGGACCCCGTATGAACGTGGGTGGTTAGTAGCAGCTGGACCCTGTATGAACGTGGGTGGTTAGTAGCAGCTGGACCCTGTATGAACGTGGGTGGTTAGTAGCAGCTGGACCCTGTATGAACGTGGGTGGTTAGTAGCAGCTGGACCCTGTATGAACGTGGGTGGTTAGTAGCAGCTGGACCCTGTATGAACGTGGGTGGTTAGTAGCAGCTGGACCCTGTATGAACGTGGGTGGTTAGTAGCAGCTGGACCCTGTATGAACGTGGGTGGTTAGTAGCAGCTGGACCCTGTATGAACGTGGGTGGTTAGTAGCAGCTGGACCCTGTATGAACGTGGGTGGTTAGTAGCAGCTGGACCCTGTATGAATGTGGGTGGTTATTAGCAGCTGGACCCTATATGAACGTGGGTGGTTAATAGCAGCTGGACCCTATATGAACGTGGGTGGTTAGTAGCAGCTGGACCCTGTATGAACGTGGGTGGTTATTAGCAGCTGGACCCTGTATGAACGTGGGTGGTTAATAGGGTGGTTCATCATCACTTCTACTCTGTTTCCATTTGCTTTCAGTCATTTCAAACTATATTGAGTTTGTGTCTAACCTCGGTGGGAGTCCCAATCACGGCCGGGTTGTGATACAGCCTGGATTCGAACCAGTGGGTCTGTAGTGATGCCTCTAGCAACGAGACACAGTGCCTCAGACCGATGCACCACTCGGGAGCTCATATATACCACGGCTGTCAGCCAATCAGCATTCAGGGCTTGAACCACCCAGTTTATAAATATATGTGTATATACACTGAACCTGGACCTATCACACACACACATTCCCTCCCTCACTCCCCAAACCCCGGCCCCCCAACCCCCAGCCCCTCCCGGCCCCACCCCCCACAACCCCCAGCCCATCCCGGCCCCCAGCCCTCCCGGCCCCCAACCCCCAGCCCCCACCACCCTGGCCCCCAGCCCCCCAAGCCCCCTGGACCCCCCAGCCCCTCCCGGCCCCCCAGCCCCTCCCGGCCCCACCCCCACAACCCCCAGCCCATCCCGGCCCCCCAGCCCCTCCCGGCCCCCCCAACCCCCACCACCCTGGCCCCCAGCACCCCTCCCCCAAGCCCTCCTGGACCCCCAGCCCCTCACGGCCCCCAAACCCCTCCCGGCCCCCAGCCCCTCTAACCCCCATCCCCCAGCCCCCCAACGTGAGGCCTTGAGCTGAGCTAGCAGAGTGGTGGTGGGTGGGGGGGGGTTGGACCACGTTCCTCCAGGCATGCCTGTCTCAGCCTCCTCTCCTCCTCCTGTGGGCCAAAGACATCCTCGTTCCCACACCTCCGCACGCCAGACCCTAAAGTATACATTCTAATTCCTGGGCCCACTGCCGCGCTGCGCCGCTTACCCACACGGGAGACACATTTATTCTCTCAGCACTGTTTGTCTTCACTCATCAGAGAGACCCAAACACACAGAGAGAGAGGGAGGAGGGAGAGAGAGAGAGGGAGAGAGGAGAGGGAGAGAGAGAAAGAGAGAAAGGATGGGAGAGAGGAGGGACTGGGAACGAGAGAGGGAGAGAGAGAGAGGGAGAGAGAGAGATAGAGAGAGAGGGAGGAGAGGGAGAGAGAGAGGGAGAGAGAGGAGAGGGAGAGAGAGAGTGAGAGAGAGAGAGGAGGGAGAGAGAGAGGGAGGGAGAGAGAGAGAGAGGGAGAGAGGAGAGGGAGAGAGAGAGGGAGAGAGGAGAGGGAGAGAGGAGAGGGAGAGAGAGAGAGAGAGAGAGAGAGAGAGAGAGAGGGGGAGAGAGAGGGAGGGAGAGAGAGAGGAGGAGAGAGAGAGAGGAGAGGAGAGAGAGAGAGAGGGAGGGAGAGAGGGAGAGAGAGAGGGAGGGAGAGGGAGAGAGAGAGGGATAGAGAGAGAGGGAGAGAGAGAGAGAGAGGGAGAGAGAGAGGAGAGGAGAGAGAGGGAGAGGAGGAGAGAGGGAGAGAGAGAGAGGAGAGAGGGAGGGAGAGAGGGAGGGAGAGGAGAGGGAGAGAGGAGGGAGGGAGAGAGGGAGAGAGAGAGGGAGGGAGAGAGGGAGGGAGAGGGAGGAGAGAGAGGGAGGGAGAGGGAGGGAGGAGAGGGAGAGAGAGGGAGAGAGAGAGGGAGAGAGAGAGGGAGAGAGAGGGAGAGAGAGAGGGAGAGAGAGGGAGAGAGAGAGGGAGAGGGAGAGAGAGGGAGGGAGAGAGGAGAGAGAGAGAGAGAGAGAGAGGAGAGAGGGAGAGAGGGAGAGAGAGAGAGAGGGGAGGGTCGGAGGGTGTTTGGAGGTTGCTGACTTATCAAAACAGCTCCTGCATTCTTGCTCAATCAGCCGGCGTCCCGGGAGGACTAAACACTTCTCCCACTGTTTGTACTCGAGTAAACACTGACAAGTGGTCTGTCAGGGCCTTACCACCTGCCTGCCTTACCGCCTGCATGCCCTCCTCTGCCTGCCTTACTGCCTGCCTGTCCCTCCTCTGCCTGCCTTACCGCCTGCCTGTCCCTCCTCTGCCTGCCTTACCGCCTGCATGCCCTCCTCTGCCTGCCTTACCGCCTGCCTGTCCCTCCTCTGCCTGCCTTACCGCCTGCCTGTCCCTCCTCTGCCTGCCTTACCGCCTGCATGCCCTCCTCTGCCTGCCTGCCTGTCCCTCTTCTGTCTGCCTTACCGCCTGTCTGTCCCTCTTCTGTCTGCCTTACCGCCTGCCTGTCCCTCCTCTGCCTGCCTTACCGCCTTTACACTTTTCCGCCTGCATACCCCACCGACAGCAAGCCCTTCTGCCTGCCTGCCTGCCTTACCACCTGTCTGTCTGCCTGTCCCTCTGTCTGTCTGCCTTACCGCCTGTCTGTCTGCCTGGCCCTCTGTCTGTCTGCCTGTCCCTCTGTCTGTCTGCCTGTCCCTCTGTCTGTCTGCCTTACCGCCTGTCTGTCTGCCTGGCCCTCTGTCTGTCTGCCTTACCGCCTGTCTGCCTGCCTTACCACCTGTATGTCCGCCTGTCCCTCTGTCTGTCTGCCTGTCCCTCTGTCTGTCTGCCTTACCGCCTGTCTGTCTGCCTGGCCCTCTGTCTGTCTGCCTTACCGCCTGTCTGCCTGCCTTACCACCTGTCTGTCTGCCTGGCCCTCTGTCTGTCTGCCTTACCGCCTGTCTGTCTGCCTGGCCCTCTGTCTGTCTGCCTTACCGCCTGCCTGTCTGCCTGCCTTACCACCTGTCTGCCTGCCTTACCACCTGTCTGTCTGCCTGTTCCTCTGTCTGTCTGCCTGTCCCTCTCCACCCGCCCCCATCCTCTGTAATTTTTCCATGTGATTCCACATGCACCCCATGACAGAGTATCCTCGTTACCCCCAGGGCAGAGCCTCGTTACCCCCAGGGCAGAGCAGGCCTCGTTACCCCCAGGGTAGAGCATGCCTTGTTACCCCCAAGGCAGAGCAGGTCTGGTTACCCCCAGGACAGAGCAGGCCTCGTTACCCCCAGGACAGAGCAGGCCTCGTCACCCCCGGACAGAGCAGGCCTCGTCACCCCCGGGTTACCCCCGGACAGAGCCTCGTCACCCCCAGGACAGAGCCTCGTCACCCCCAGGACAGAGCCTCGTCACCCCCAGGACAGAGCAGGCCTCGTCACCCCCAGGACAGAACCTCGTCACCCCCAGGACAGAGCCTCGTCACCCCCCAGGACAGAGCCTCGTCACAGAGCCCCCCAGGACAGAGCCTCGTCACCCCCAGGACAGAGCCTCGTCACCCCCAGGACAGAGCCTCGTCACCCCCAGGACAGAGCCTCGTCACCCCCAGGACAGAGCCTCGTCACCCCCAGGACAGAGCCTCGTCACCCCCAGGACAGAGCCTCGTCACCCCCAGGACAGAGCCTCGTCACCCCCCAGGACAGAGCCTCGTCACCCCCAGGACAGAGCCTCGTCACCCCCAGGACAGAGCCTCGTCACCCCCAGGACAGAGCCTCGTCACCCCCAGGACAGAACCTCGTCACCCCCAGGACAGAGCCTCGTTACCCCCCAGGACAGAGCCTCGTCACCCCCAGGACAGAGCCTCGTCACCCCCAGGACAGAGCCTCGTCACCCCCAGGACAGAACCTCGTCACCCCCAGGACAGAGCCTCGTTCACCCCCAGGACAGAGCCTCGTCACCCCCAGGACAGAGCCTCGTTACCCCCAGGACAGAGCCTCGTCACCCCCAGGACAGAGCCTCGTCACCCCCCAGGACAGAGCCCCAGGACACGTCACCCCCAGGACAGAGCCTCGTCACCCCCAGGACAGAGCCTCGTCACCCCCAGGACAGAGCCTCGTCACCCCCAGGACAGAACCGTCACCCCCCAGGACAGAGCCTCGTCAGGACCCCCAGGACAGAGCCTCGTCACCCCCAGGACAGAGCCTCGTCACCCCCCAGGACAGAGCCTCGTCACCCCCAGGACAGAGCCTCGCACCCCCAGGACAGAGCCTCGTCACCCCCAGGACAGAACCTCGTCACCCCCAGGACAGAGCCTCGTCACCCCCAGGACAGAGCC
>NC_088409.1:5564975-5602475 GCF_034236695.1 Oncorhynchus nerka | reverse complement strand
AGAGAAGAACAGAGAAGAACAGAGCAGAACAGAGCAGAACAGAGCAGAACAGAACAGAGCAGAGCAGAACAGCGAACAGAACAGTTCTGAGGTCAGAATAGAAAGCGGAGGAACTGCATCAGAGAGTTCTCATGTACTGTCGACATTAAGTTAGGACTTCAGAGACCGTTACATTGATGTGTCTAGGCAGCTTAATGGATCTACGATACCGGGCCTCGTAACGGCAGAGAGGGGAGGGTTCTGTACGTGTGTCTGTCCAGGAACGGAGACCCACAGCTACGTCTGGGACCAACAAGTGTCATCCAGTCCCCATCAGGAAGACTGGATTCACTTACTAGAGGAGTTCCACTGACAACTGTTTCTCATATTTATCATCTACAACTCACACACACACACAACACACACACACTAGAGCCAGCACTTCAAAACACAACCAAAAATAAACTAAAGTGGAAAACATGAGGCGGAGCGAGAGAGGCAGAGGGAATGCTTTGTGTTATTCCTGTATGAAGTGAGTTTCTAAGGAAAGAGAGGAGGGAGATGTGAGCAGACTGGCGCTCTTTAACAGTGAGCTCATTTCTGGAAGTCAAATATCCATGTCTGTCCAAGATGCTGGTCTCTCCAGGGACACACAGTCCTTCAGCATCACAGAGAGAGCGGAGAGGGCCCCTGGTCTCCCCTGGGACACATAGTCCTTCAGCATCACAGAGAGAGAGGAGAGGGCCCCTGGTCTCCCCGGGGACACACAGTCCTTCAGCATCACAGAGAGAGGAGAGGGCCGCTGGTCTCCCCTGGGACACACAGTCCTTCAGCATCACAGAGAGAGAGGAGAGGGCCCCTGGTCTCCCAGGGGGACACACAGTCCTTCAGCATCACAGAGAGAGAGGAGAGGGCCGCTGGTCTCCCTGGGACACACAGTCCTTCAGCATCACAGAGAGAGAGGAGAGGGCCCCTGGTCTCCCCGGGACACACAGTCCTTCAGCATCACAGAGAGAGAGGAGAGGGCCGCTGGTCTCCCCTGGGACACACAGTCCTTCAGCATCACAGAGAGAGAGGAGAGGGCCCCACACACACAAACACAAAGACCCCCCCCCCCACACACACACAGGCCTTCTATAAATAAGTATAAATCAAAGGAAAAGCATGACAACCCATTCCAAACATGTCCAGGAAGAAGTGCTAACGTGGATCCAGAGGAGGCCAACAGCTGCCTGCCATACCCGACCTGGAGCACTGCTGGCAGGCTAGGAGACAGGCGGCACAGTGCCTGGACTCTGGAGGACCAAGGTCTACTGCACTGATCAAATATGTGTGTGTGTTCCTGTGTGTGTTTGTGTGTGTGTGTGTGTTTGTTCTTGTGTGTGTGTTTGTTCTTGTGAGTGTGTTCCTGTGTGTGTGTGTGTGTGTGTGTGTGTGTGTGTGTGTGTGTGTGTGTTGTGTTTGTTCCGGTGTGTGTGTGTCCCTGTGTATGTGTTTGTTCTTGTGTGTGTGTTTGTTCTTGTCAGTGTGTGTTTGTGTGTGTGTGTGTGTTTGTGTGTGTGTGTTTGTGTGTTCCTGTGTGTGTTCCTGTGTGTGTATTTGTGTGTGTGTGTGTGTTTGTTCCTGTGTGTGTACCTGTGTGTGTATTTGTGTGTGTGTGTGTGTTTGAGTGTGTCTGTGTGTGTGTTTGAGTGTGTCTGTGTGTTTGTGTGTGTGTGTTCCTGTGTGTGTGTGTGTGTGTGTGTGTGTGTGTGTGTGTGTGTTTGAGTGTGTGTGTGTTTGTGTGTGTGTGTTCCTGTGTGTGTGTTCCTGTGTGTGTGTTCCTGTGTGTGTGTGTGTGTGTTCCTGTGTGTGTGTGTGTATGTGTGTGTTCATGTGTGTGTGTGTTTGTGTATGTGTGTTCCTGTGTGTGTGTTTGTGTGTGTGTGTGCCAGTGAAAACCAGGACCTGTCATCTCCTCTTCACCAGGACCTGTCATCTCCTCTTCACCAGGACCTGTCATCTCCTCTACAAACCAGGACCTGTCATCTCCTCTACAAACCAGGACCTGTCATCTCCTCTACACCAGGACCTGTCATCTCCTCTACAAACCAGGACCTGTCATCTCCTCTACAAACCAGGACCTGTCATCTCCTCTACACCAGGACCTGTCATCTCCTCTACAAACCAGGACCTGTCATCTCCTCTTCACCAGGACCTGTCATCTCCTCTACAAACCAGGACCTGTCATCTCCTCTACAAACCAGGACCTGTCATCTCCTCTACAAACCAGGACCTGTCATCTCCTCTTCACCAGGACCTGTCATCTCCTCTACAAACCAGGACCTGTCATCTCCTCTTCACCAGGACCTGTCATCTCCTCTACAAACCAGGACCTGTCATCTCCTCTTCATCTCCTCTACAAACCAGGACCTGTCATCTCCTCTACAAACCAGGACCTGTCATCTCTTCTACAAACCAGGACCTGTCATCTCCTCTTCACCAGGACCTGTCATCTCCTCTACAAAACAGGACCTGTCATCTCCTCTTCACCAGGACCTGTCATCTCCTCTACAAACCAGGACCTGTCATCTCCTCTTCACCAGGACCTGTCATCTCCTCTACAAACCAGGACCTGTCATCTCCTCTACAAACCAGGACCTGTCCTCTCCTCTACACCAGGACCTGTCATCTCCTCTACAAACCAGGACCTGTCATCTCCTCTACACCAGGACCTGTCATCTCCTCTTCACCAGGACCTGTCATCTCCTCTACACCAGGACCTGTCATCTCCTCTACAAACCAGGACGTGTCATCTCCTCTACAAACCAGGACCTGTCATCTCCTCTTCATCTCCTCTTCACCAGGACCTGTCATCTCCTCTTCACCAGGACCTGTCATCTCCTCTATAAACCAGGACCTGTCATCTCCTCTTCACCAGGACCTGTCATCTCCTCTACAAACCAGGACCTGTCATCTCCTCTTCACCAGGACCTGTCATCTCCTCTACAAACCAGGACCTGTCATCTCCTCTACAAACCAGGACCTGTCATCTCCTCTACACCAGGACCTGTCATCTCCTCTTCACCAGGACCTGTCATCTCCTCTACACCAGGACCTGTCATCTCCTCTACAAACCAGGACCTGTCATCTCCTCTTCACCAGGACCTGCCATCTCCCCTTCACCAGGACCTGTCATCTCCTCTACAAACCAGTACCTGTCATCTCCTCTTCATCTCCTCTTCACCAGGACCTGTCATCTCCTCTTCACCAGGACCTGTCATCTCCTCTATAAACCAGGACCTGTCATCTCCTCTATAAACCAGGACCTGTCATCTCCTCTACAAACCAGGACCTGTCATCTCCTCTACAAACCAGGACCTGTCATCTCCTCTACAAACCAGGACCTGTCATCTCCTCTACAAACCAGGACCTGTCATCTCCTCTACACCAGGACCTGTCATCTCCTCTAAAAACCAGGACCTGTCATCTCCTCTACACCAGGACCTGTCATCTCCTCTTCACCAGGACCTGTCATCTCCTCTATAAACCAGGACCTGTCATCTCCTCTTCATCTCCTCTACACCAGGACCTGTCATCTCCTCTACAAACCAGGACCTGTCATCTCCTCTACAAACCAGGACCTGTCATCTCCTCTTCACCAGGACCTGTCATCTCCTCTTCACCAGGACCTGTCATCTCCTCTACACCAGGACCTGTCATCTCCTCTTCACCAGGACCTGTCATCTCCTCTATAAACCAGGACCTGTCATCTCCTCTTCATCTCCTCTACACCAGGACCTGTCATCTCCTCTACAAACCAGGACCTGTCATCTCCTCTACACCAGGACATGTCATCTCCTCTACAAACCAGGACCTGTCATCTCCTCTACAAACCAGGACATGTCATCTCCTCTACAAACCAGGACCTGTCATCTCCTCTACACCAGGACCTGTCATCTCCTCTTCACCAGGACCTGTCATCTCCTCTTCACCAGGACCTGTCATCTCCTCTACACCAGGACCTGTCATCTCCTCTTCACCAGGACCTGTCATCTCCTCTACAAACCAGGACCTGTCATCTCCTCTACAAACCAGGACCTGTCATCTCCTCTATAAACCAGGACCTGTCATCTCCTCTACACCAGGACCTGTCATCTCCTCTATAAACCAGGACCTGTCATCGCCTCTACATATCAGTGGGTGTGGTCTCCTCTACATAGCAGTGGGTGTGGTCTCCTCTACATAGCAGTGGGTGTGGTCTCCTCTACAAGGAGTGGGTGTGGTCTCCTCTATATAGCAGTGGGTGTGGTATCCTCTACATAGCAGTGGGTGTGGTCTCCTCTATATAGCAGTGGGTGTGGTCTCCTCTACATAGCAGTGGGTGTGGTCTCCTCTACATAGCAGTGGGTGTGGTCTCCTCTACATAGCAGTGGGTGTGGTCTCCTCTACATAGCAGTGGGTGTGGTCTCCTCTATATAGCAGTGGGTGTGGTCTCCTCTACGTAGCAGTGGGTGTGGTCTCCTCTACATAGCAGTGGGTGTGGTCTCCTCTACATAGCAGTGGGTGTGGTCTCCTCTATATATCAGTGGGTGTGGTCTCCTCTACATAGCAGTGGGTGTGGTCTCCTCTATATATCAGTGGGTGTGGTCTCCTCTACGTAGCAGTGGGTGTGGTCTCCTCTACATAGCAGTGGGTGTGGTCTCCTCTACATAGCAGTGGGTGTGGTCTCCTCTACATAGGAGTGGGTGTGGTCTCCTCTACATAGCAGTGGGTGTGGTCTCCTCTACATAGGAGTGGGTGTGGTCTCCTCTACATATGAGTGGGTGTGGTCTCCTCTACATAGCAGTGGGTGTGGTCTCCTCTACATAGCAGTGGGTGTGGTCTCCTCTACATAGCAGTGGGTGTGGTCTCCTCTACATAGCAGTGGGTGTGGTCTCCTCTACATAGCAGTGGGGTCGTAGTCCAACAGAACTTTTACTATCATTCCTAAAACCAGCGATGAAAGACATGTGCCTATCTTGGAGATCAGCTGTTTTATGTTGTTGATGTGTGTGTGTGTGTGTGTGTGTGTGTGTGTGTGTGTGTGGAGGGTATTTCAGGAATGCTAGGAGGCTACATGTCAGTCAGAGCCGACAAAACCATTTACCATGGAGTTAAGTACTACTACTGATACTACTACTAATGATTCTACTACTACTGATACTACTACTGATACTGCTGATACTACTACTACTGATACTACTACTACTACTACTACTACTACTACTACTGATACTACTACTACTACTGATACTACTACTACTACTGATACTACTACTACTACTGATACTACTACTGATACTACTACTACTACTGATACTACTACTACTACTGATACTACTACTAATGATGCTGATACTACTACTACTGATACTACTACTACTACTGATACTACTACTACTACTACTACTGATACTACTACCACTACTACTGATACTACTACCACTACAACTACTACTGATACTACTACTAATGATTCTAATACTACTGATACTACTACTGATACTACTACTACTGACACTACTACTACTACTGATACTACTACTAATGATTCTAATACTACTGATACTGCTGATACTACTACTACTACTGATACTACTACTACTGATACTACTACTACTACTGATACTACTACTACTGATACTACTACTACTACTGATACCATAAAGGGAATAGTAGAACACCATAAAGGGAATAGTAGAACACCATAAAGGGAATAGTAGAACACTATAAAGGGAATAGTAGAACACCATAAAGGGAATAGTAGAACACCATAAAGGGAATAGTAGAACATCATAAAGGGAATAGTAGAACACCATAAAGGGAATAGTAGAACACCATAAAGGGAATAGTAGAACACCATAAAGGGAATAGTAGAACACCATAAAGGGAATAGTAGAACACCATAAAGGGAATAGTATAACATCATAAAGGGAATAGTAGAACACCATAAAGGGAATAGTAGAACACTATAAAGGGAATAGCAGAACACTATAAAGGGAATAGTAGAACACCATAAAGGGAATAGTAGAACACCATAAAGGGAATAGTAGAACACCATAAAGGGAATAGTAGAACACCATAAAGGGAATAGTTGAACACCATAAAGGGAATAATAGAACACCATAAAGGGAATAGCAGAACACTATAAAGGGAATAGTAGAACACTATAAAGGGAATAGTAGAACACCATAAAGGGAATAGTAGAACACCATAAAGGGAATAGTAGAACACTATAAAGGGAATAGTAGAACACCATAAACAAATAAGAGTGCCATTTGGGAAGCAAGCCTACCATTCTTGCCCTCTGATTACACCTCCTCTCCTCTCCTCTCCTCTCCTCTCCTCTCCTCTCTCCTCCCTCTCCCTCTCCTCTCCTCCCTCTCCCCTCCCCCTCTCCTCCTCTCCTCTCCTCCTCTCCCTCCTCTCCTCCCCTCCTCCTCTCCTCCTCCTCCCCTCCCCTCCTCTCCTCCTCCTCTCCTCCCCTCCTCTCCTCCTCCTCCTCCTCCTCCCCCTCTCCTCTCCTCTCCCCTCTCCCCTCCCTCCTCTCCCTCTCTCCTCCTCCCCTCTCTCCCCCTCTCCTCTCCCCTCTCCTCTCCTCCTCTCTCCTCCTCCTCTCCCCTCCCTCTCCTCTCCCTCCCCTCCCCTCCTCTCCCCCTCTCCCTCCCCTCTCCCCTCCTCTCCTCTCCTCTCCCCCTCCCTCCCCTCCCCTCTCCTCTCTCCTCCCTCCCTCCTCCCCTCTCCTCTCCTCTCTCCTCTCCTCTCCTCTCCCCTCTCCTCCCTCCCTCTCCCCCTCCCTCTCAGACAGAGCACTTTAATCCAGATCCCTCCACATGGCTGCTCTCTGTTCTGTTCACTGCAGCTATAACTCCACAGGCAGCACCACCACAACATGTGTCTCAAACAAGAGGAGGGGGAGGACTTTCCTTTCTACTACAGTCCCAGAGATCAAACCCTGGAGCTCCTCAGAGAGGCTGATGGGTAGTGAGACATGAGGAGGTTGGAGGGTTCACCTTGGGTGTTCTGGGGGTTGATGACACGTGAGGCTGCTGCCAGGAACACACGACAGAGCCGGTGGTCTCTCTCCTCCTCTACGCTCTGTGACGGGAACTGCTGAACACTTGTTCTCTACACTCCCCCTGCCCCCTCCCATCCCCCATCCCACCCTCACTCCCCCTGCCCCCTCCCATCCCCCTGCCCCCTGCCCCCCCATCCCACCCTCACTCCCCCCTGCCCCCCATCCCATCCCACCCTCCCATCCCACCCTCACCCCTGCCCCCTCCCTCCCATCCCTGCCCCCGTCCCCTCACCCCCTGCCCCCCCCATCCCACCCCCTGCCCCCTCCCATCCCCTCCCATCCCCCCGTCCCATCACTCCCCTGCCCCCTCCCATCCCCCCTCACCCCCTGCCCTCCCATCCCACCCTCACTCCCCCTGCCCCCTCCCATCCCACCCTCACCCCCTGCCCCCTCCCATCCCACCCTCACTCCCCCTGCCCCCTCCCATCCCACCCTCACTCCCCCTGCCCCCCATCCCATCCCACCCCCCTGCCCCCTGTCCCATCCCACCCTCACCCCTGTCCCTCCCATCCCCCCCATCCCACCCTCACCCCTGCCCCCTCCCATCCCACCCTCACTCCCCCTGACCCATCCCACCCTCACTCTCCCTCTTAACTTCAATCACTCTCTTCACTGTTATTTATAGACTCACTCTCTCTGGTATTTAAAGACTCACTCTCTCTATTTCCCCAGTGAACCCTCTCTCTCTCTCTCTACTAGTGGCTCTCTCCCTCCCTCCCTCGTCTCTCTCTCTCCCCCCTCCCTCTCTGTGTCGGCTGGGCACTTGGTCCCTCTCTCAGGCCCAGCTTCTGTACAGCATCTCTCTCTCTCTCTCTCTCTCTCTCTCTCTCTCTCTCTCTGTCTCTCTCTCTCTCTCTCTCTCTCTGTCTCTCTGTCTCTCTCTCTCTCTCTCTCTAAGCAGTGTGAGGTCTCTTCGGTTCTGATTCATGGCAACACTTCACTAAGAGCTGTGGTGAGGCCTAATTGTTATTAGTTGAAACAAACTCCTGTTGAAAATGAGCAGATCATTTCAGACTGTTAGGGGAGAGGAGAGTTGGATGTCACATCAGATACGCACGGTAGGCAATACACTATGAAGTGGAGTACATTGAATCAGTGGAGAGGTTCGATCCTGTCTGAGGCCTGAGTGGAGGTCAGCCTCACTACAGGAGGTCAGCCTCACTACAGGAGGTCACCTCACTACAGGAGGTCACCTCACTACAGGAGGTCACTCACCTGATTCCAGGACATTATGGCAGAATGTGCATCTGAAGACACATTCAACAGTTAAGACACGTCAGGAAGAGTTTAGAGAGAGACAGAGACAGGGGGAGAGACAGAGACAGACAGAGACAGACAGACAGAGAGACAGACAGACAGACAGACAGACAGACAGAGACAGACAGAGACAGGGAGAGAGACAGATAGAGAGAGAGAGAGACAGAAACAGGGAGAGACTGAAATGACTGTTCTCTCTCTACTGAAATGCACTGTTCTCTAAGCTTCTCTACTGAAATGTACTGTTCTCTAAGCTTCTCTACTGAAATGCACTGTTCTCTAAGCTGCTCTACTGAAATGTACTGTTCTCTGAGCTTCTCTACTGAAATGTACTGTTCTCTAAGCTTCTCTACTGAAATGTACTGTTCTCTAAGCTTCTCTACTGAAATGTACTGTTCTCTGAGCTTCTCTACTGAAATGTACTGTTCTCTAAGCTTCTCTACTGAAATGTACTGTTTTCTAACCTGGGGGTCCTGGGGGTTAGAGTGTGTGTGTGTATTTACTAACCTGGGGGTTAGAGTGTGTGTGTGTGTATTTACTAACCTGGGGGTCCTGGGGGTTAGAGTGTGTGTGTGTGTGTATTTACTAACCTGGGGGTCCTGGGGTTAGAGTGTGTGTGTGTATTTACTAACCTGGGGTCCTGGGGGTTAGAGTGTGTGTGTGTATTTACTAACCTGGGGAATAGAGTGTGTGTGTGTGTGTATTTACTAACCTGGGGGTCCTGGGGGTTAGAGTGTGTGTGTGTATTTACTAACCTGGGGTCCTGGGGGTTAGAGTGTGTGTATGTATTTACTAACCTGGGGGTCCTGGGGGTAAGAGTGTGTGTATGTATTTACTAACCTGGGGTCCTGGGGGTTAGAGTGTGTGTATGTATTTACTAACCTGGGGGTCCTGGGGGGTAGAGTGTGTGTATGTATTTACTAACCTGGGGGTCCTGGGGGTTAGAGTGTGTGTGTGTATTTACTAACCTGGGGTCCTGGGGTTAGAGTGTGTGTGTGTATTTACTAACCTGGGGGTCCTGGGAGTAGAGTGTGTGTGTATTTACTAACCTGGGGGTCCTGGGGGTTAGAGTGTGTGTGTGTATTTACTAACCTGGGGTTAGAGTGTGTGTGTGTATTTACTAAACTGGGGGTCCTGGGGTTAGAGTGTGTGTATGTATTTACTAACCTGGGGTCCTGGGGGTTAGAGTGTGTGTATGTATTTACTAACCTGGGGGTCCTGGGGTTAGAGTGTGTGTGTGTATTTACTAACCTGGGGGTCCTGGGGGTTAGAGTGTGTGTATGTATTTACTAACCTGGGGGTCCTGGGGGGTTAGAGTGTGTGTATGTATTTACTAACCTGGGGGTCCTGGGGGTTAGAGTGTGTGTATGTATTTACTAACCTGGGGGTTAGAGTGTGTGTATGTATTTACTAACCTGGGGGTCCTGGGGGTTAGAGTGTGTGTGTGTATTTACTAACCTGGGGGTTAGAGTGTGTGTGTGTATTTACTAACCTGGGGGTTAGAGTGTGTGTGTGTATTTACTAACCTGGGGGTTAGAGTGTGTGTATTTACTAACCTGGGGGTTAGAGTGTGTGTATTTACTAACCTGGGGGTCCTGGGGGTTAGAGTGTGTGTATTTACTAACCTGGGGGTTAGAGTGTGTGTATTTACTAACCTGGGGGTTAGAGACCTTGATGTTCAGAGGTTCCAGGTCAACGTGCAGACAGACGATGAAGGCGTGTCGTCCTTCGGGGCCCGCGGCCTGCAGCTTGTGGGAGGTGACGGCCAGGGTGGAGGTACAGCCCATCGGCTCCAGGAGACTCAGAGACCGCTGCTGACCCAACAGGGTGTACACACTGAACTGGCTCAGGGTTATGGTCCACGGGAAGGCATCACCTGGGCAGGGCGGGGGGTGGAGAGACAGGGGGAGGGAGAGAGACAGGGGGGGGGGGGTGGAGAGACAGGGGGAGGGAGAGAGACAGGGGGAGGGAGAGAGACAGGGGGGGGAGAGAGACAGGGGGTGGGGGGGAGAGAGACAGGGGGGGAGGGAGAGACAGGGGGGGGGGGGTGGAGACAGGGGGCAGGGGGAGGGGAGAGACAGGGGGGGAGACAGGGGGGGCAGGGGGAGGGAGAGAGACAGGGGGGTGGGGAGACACAGGGGGGAGAGAGACAGGGGGAAGGGAGAGAGACAGGGGGTGGAGAGACAGGGGGAAGGGAGAGAGACAGGGGGGGAGAGAGACAGGGGGAAGGGAGAGAGACAGGGGGTTGGCAGAGAGACAGGGGGGCAGAGAGACAGGGGGGGGGAGAGAGACAGGGGGAAGGTGGAGAGACAGGGTTAATACAGGGAGACAGGAAGGACAACAGGAAGTGCTGACACTTAGGATGAGGCTTCAGGGAGACAACAGGAAGGGTGCTGACACTTAGGATGAGGCTTCAGGAAGGACAACAGGAAGCCGGTGCTGACACTTAGGATGAGGCTTCAGGAAGGACAACAGGAAGCCGGTGCTGACACTTAGGATGAGGCTTCAGGAAGGACAACAGGAAGCCGGTGCTGACACTTAGGATGAGGCTTCAGGAAGGACAACAGGAAGCCGGTGCTGACACTTAGGATGAGGCTTCAGGAAGGACAACAGGAAGCCGGTGCTGACACTTAGGATGAGGCTTCAGGAAAGACAACAGGAAGCCGGTGCTGACACTTAGGATGAGGCTTCAGGAAAGACAACAGGAAGCCGGTGCTGACACTTAGGATGAGGCTTCAGGAAAGACAACAGGAAGCCGGTGCTGACACTTAGGATGAGGCTTCAGGAAGGACAACAGGAAGCCGGTGCTGACACTTAGGATGAGGCTTCAGGAAGGACAACAGGAAGCCGGTGCTGACACTTAGGATGAGGCTTCAGGAAGGACAACAGGAAGCCGGTGCTGACACTTAGGATGAGGCTTCAGGAAGGACAACAGGAAGCCGGTGCTGACACTTAGGATGAGGCTTCAGGAAGGACAACAGGAAGCCGGTGCTGACACTTAGGATGAGGCTTCAGGAAGGACAACAGGAAGCCGGTGCTGACACTTAGGATGAGGCTTCAGGAAGGACAACAGGAAGCCGGTGCTGACACTTAGGATGAGGCTTCAGGAAGGACAACAGGAAGCCGGTGCTGACACTTAGGATGAGGCTTCAGGAAGGACAACAGGAAGCCGGTGCTGACACTTAGGATGAGGCTTCAGGAAGGACAACAGGAAGCCGGTGCTGACACTTAGGATGAGGCTTCAGGAAGGACAACAGGAAGCCGGTGCTGACACTTAGGATGAGGCTTCAGGAAGGACAACAGGAAGCCGGTGCTGACACTTAGGATGAGGCTTCAGGAAGGACAACAGGAAGCCGGTGCTGACACTTAGGATGAGGCTTCAGGAAGGACAACAGGAAGCCGGTGCTGACACTTAGGATGAGGCTTCAGGAAGGACAACAGGAAGCCGGTGCTGACACTTAGGATGAGGCTTCAGGAAGGACAACAGGAAGGGGTTTTGAGCATAGATGATCAGGAAGGACAACAGGAAGCCATAGAGGGGTGGGGTCAGCCAGGTCAGGATGGGGTTAGGAAGGGTCAGCCAGGTCAGAGAGGGGTTAGGGTCAGCCAGGTCAGAGAGGGGTTAGGGTCAGCCAGGTCAGAGAGGGGTTAGGGTCAGCCAGGTCAGCCAGGGGTTAGAGGGGTCAGGGGTCAGCCAGGTCAGAGAGGGGTTAGGGGTCAGCCAGGTCAGAGAGGGGTTAGGGTCAGCCAGGTCAGAGAGGGGTTAGGGTCAGCCAGGTCAGAGAGGAGGGGTCAGCCAGGTCAGAGAGGGGTTAGGGTCAGCCAGGTCAGAGAGGGTTAGGGTCAGCCAGGTCAGAGAGGGGTTAGGGTCAGCCAGGTCAGAGAGGGGGGGTCAGCCAGGTCAGAGAGGGGTTAGGGTCAGCCAGGTCAGAGAGGGGTTAGGGTCAGCCAGGTCAGAGAGGGGTTAGGGTCAGCCAGGTCAGAGAGGGGTTAGGGTCAGCCAGGTCAGAGAGGGGTTAGGGGTCAGCCAGGTCAGAGAGGGGTTAGGGGTCAGCCAGGTCAGAGAGGGGTTAGGGGTCAGCCAGGTCAGAGAGGGGTTAGGGTCAGCCAGGTCAGAGAGGGGTTAGGGTCAGCCAGGTCAGAGAGGGGTTAGGGTCAGCCAGGTCAGAGAGGGGTTAGGGGTCAGCCAGGTCAGAGAGGGGTTAGGGGTCAGCCAGGTCAGGCAGTAAGGTGGACCTGGTCCCAGTTGGCAGAGACAGAGACAGACAGGCAGTAAGGTGGACCTGGTCCCAGTTGGCAGAGACAGAGACAGACAGGCAGTAAGGTGGACCTGGTCCCAGTTGGCAGAGACAGAGACAGAGACAGACAGGCAGTAAGGTGGACCTGGTCCCAGTTGGCAGAGACAGAGACAGACAGGCAGTAAGGTGGGCCTGGTCCCAGTTGGCAGAGACAGAGAAAGGCAAGCAGTAAGGTGGGCCTGGTCCCAGTTGGCAGAGACAGAGACAGACAGGCAGTAAGGTGGGCCTGGTCCCAGTTGGCAGAGACAGAGACAGGCAGCCAGGCCAGGCAGTAAGGTGGGCCTGGTCCTAGTTGGCAGAGACAGAGGCAGGCAGCCAGGCCAGGCAGTAAGGTGGACCTGGTCCTAGTTGGCAGAGACAGAGACAAACAGGCAGTAAGGTGGGCCTGGTCCCAGTTGGCAGAGACAGAGACAAACAGGCAGTAAGGTGGGCCTGGTCCCAGTTGGCAGAGACAGAGACAAACAGGCAGTAAGGTGGGCCTGGTCCCAGTTGGCAGAGACAGAGACAGGCAGCCAGCCAGGCAGTAAGGTGGGCCTGGTCCCAGTTGGCAGAGACAGAGACAGACAGGCAGTAAGGTGGGCCTGGTCCTAGTTGGCAGAGACAGAGACAGGCAGCCAGCCAGGCAGTAAGGTGGGCCTGGTCCTAGTTGGCAGAGACAGAGACAGAGACAGAGACAGGCAGTAAGGTGGGCCTGGTCCCAGTTGGCAGAGATAGAGACAAACAGGCAGTAAGGTGGGCCTGATCCCAGTTGGCAGAGACAGAGACAGGCAGCCAGCCAGGCAGTAAGGTGGGCCTGGTCCTAGTTGGCAGAGACAGAGACAGAGACAGAGAGACAGGCAGTAAGGTGGGCCTGGTCCTAGTTGGCAGAGACAGAGACAGAGACAGACAGGCAGTAAGGTGGGCCTGGTCCTAGTTGGCAGAGACAGAGACAGACAGGCAGTAAGGTGGGCCTGGTCCTAGTTGGCAGAGACAGAGACAGAGACAGACAGGCAGTAAGGTGGGCCTGGTCCCAGTTGACAGAGACAGAGACAGACGGGCAGTAAGGTGGGCCTGGTCCCAGCTGACAGAGACAGAGACAGAGACAGACAGGCAGTAAGGTGGGCCTGGTCCCAGTTGACAGAGACAGAGACAGAGACAGACAGGCAGTAAGGTGGGCCTGGTCCTAGTTGGCAGAGACAGAGACAGAGACAGAGAGAGACAGGCAGTAAGGTGGGCCTGGTCCTAGTTGGCAGAGACAGAGACAGAGACAGACAGGCAGTAAGGTGGGCCTGGTCCTAGTTGGCAGAGACAGAGACAGACAGGCAGTAAGGTGGGCCTGGTCCTAGTTGGCAGAGACAGAGACAGACAGACAGGCAGTAAGGTGGGCCTGGTCCCAGTTGACAGAGACAGAGACAGACAGGCAGTAAGGTGGGCCTGGTCCCAGTTGACAGAGACAGAGACAGAGACAGACAGGCAGTAAGGTGGGCCTGGTCCCAGTTGACAGCAGAGACAGAGACAGACAGGCAGTAAGGTGGGCCTGGTCCTAGTTGGCAGAGACAGAGACAGACAGGCAGTAAGGTGGGCCTGGTCCTAGTTGGCAGAGACAGAGACAGACAGGCAGTAAGGTGGGCCTGGACCTAGTTGGCAGAGACAGAGACAGACAGGCAGTAAGGTGGGCCTGGTCCTAGTTGGCAGAGACAGAGACAGACAGGCAGTAAGGTGGGCCTGGTCCCAGTTGGCAGAGACAGAGACAGACAGGCGGTAAGGTGGGCCTGGACCTAGTTGGCAGAGACAGAGACAGACAGGCAGTAAGGTGGGCCTGGTCCTAGTTGGCAGAGACAGAGACAGACAGGCAGTAAGGTGGGCCTGGTCCTAGTTGGCAGAGACAGAGACAGAGACAGACAGGCAGTAAGGTGGGCCTGGTCCTAGTTGGCAGAGACAGAGACAGACAGGCAGTAAGGTGGGCCTGGTCCCAGTTGGCAGAGACAGAGACAGACAGGCAGTAAGGTGGGCCTGGTCCTAGTTGGCAGAGACAGAGACAGACAGACAGGCAGTAAGGTGGGCCTGGTCCTAGTTGGCAGACAGACAGGAGACAGAGACAGACAGGCAGTAAGGTGGGCCTGGTCCTAGTTGGCAGAGACAGAGACAGACAGGCAGTAAGGTGGGCCTGGTCCTAGTTGGCAGAGACAGAGACAGAGACAGACAGGCAGTAAGGTGGGCCAGGTCCCAGTTGGCAGAGACAGAGACAGACAGGCAGTAAGGTGGGCCTGGTCCTAGTTGGCAGAGACAGAGACAGACAGGCAGTAAGGTGGGCCTGGACCTAGTTGGCAGAGACAGAGACAGACAGACAGGCAGTAAGGTGGGCCTGGACCTAGTTGACAGAGACAGAGACAGACAGGCAGTAAGGTGGGCCTGGTCCTAGTTGACAGAGACAGAGACAGACAGGCAGGCCTGGTCCTAGTTGGCAGAGACAGAGACAGACAGGCAGTAAGGTGGGCCTGGACCTAGTTGGCAGAGACAGAGACAGAGACAGACAGGCAGTAAGGTGGGCCTGGTCCTAGTTGGCAGAGACAGAGACAGACAGGCAGTAAGGTGGGCCTGGTCCTAGTTGGCAGAGACAGAGACAGACAGGCAGTAAGGTGGGCCTGGTCCCAGTTGGCAGAGACAGAGACAGAGACAGACAGGCAGTAAGGTGGGCCTGGTCCCAGTTGACAGAGACAGAGACAGAGACAGACAGGCAGTAAGGTGGGCCTGGTCCTAGTTGGCAGAGACAGAGACAGACAGGCAGTAAGGTGGGCCTGGTCCTAGTTGGCAGAGACAGAGACAGACAGGCAGTAAGGTGGGCCTGGACCTAGTTGGCAGAGACAGAGACAGACAGGCAGTAAGGTGGGCCTGGTCCTAGTTGGCAGAGACAGAGACAGACAGGCAGTAAGGTGGGCCTGGTCCCAGTTGACAGAGACAGACAGACAGGCAGTAAGGTGGGCCTGGACCTAGTTGGCAGAGACAGAGACAGACAGACAGGCAGTAAGGTGGGCCTGGTCCCAGTTGGCAGAGACAGAGACAGAGACAGACAGGCAGTAAGGTGGGCCTGGTCCTAGTTGGCAGAGACAGAGACAGACAGGCAGTAAGGTGGGCCTGGTCCTAGTTGGCAGAGACAGAGACAGAGACAGACAGGCAGTAAGGTGGGCCTGGTCCTAGTTGGCAGAGACAGAGACAGAGACAGACAGGCAGTAAGGTGGGCCTGGTCCCAGTTGGCAGAGACAGAGACAGAGACAGACAGGCAGTAAGGTGGGCCTGGTCCCAGTTGGCAGAGACAGAGACAGGCAGCCAGACAGGCAGTAAGGTGGGCCTGGTCCTAGTTGGCAGAGACAGAGACAGACAGGCAGTAAGGTGGGCCTGGTCCCAGTTGGCAGAGACAGAGACAGACAGACAGGCAGTAAGGTGGGCCTGGTCCTAGTTGGCAGAGACAGAGACAGAGGCAGTAAGGTGGGCCTGGTCCCAGTTGACAGAGACAGAGACAGACAGGCAGGTGGGCCTGGTCCCAGTTGGCAGAGACAGAGACAGACAGGCAGAGACAGAGACAGTGGGCCTGGTCCCAGTTCCCAGTTGGCAGAGACAGAGACAGACAGGCAGTAAGGTGGGCCTGGTCCTAGTTGGCAGAGACAGAGACAGACAGGCAGTAAGGTGGGCCTGGACCTAGTTGGCAGAGACAGAGACAGACAGACAGGCAGTAAGGTGGGCCTGGACCTAGTTGACAGAGACAGAGACAGACAGGCAGTAAGGTGGGCCTGGTCCTAGTTGACAGAGACAGAGACAGACAGGCAGGCCTGGTCCTAGTTGGCAGAGACAGAGACAGACAGGCAGTAAGGTGGGCCTGGACCTAGATGGCAGAGACAGAGACAGACAGGCAGTAAGGTGGGCCTGGTCCTAGTTGGCAGAGACAGAGACAGAGACAGACAGGCAGTAAGGTGGGCCTGGTCCTAGTTGGCAGAGACAGAGACAGAGACAGACAGGCAGTAAGGTGGGCCTGGTCCTAGTTGGCAGAGACAGAGACAGAGACAGACAGGCAGTAAGGTGGGCCTGGACCTAGTTGGCAGAGACAGAGACAGACAGGCAGTAAGGTGGGCCTGGACCTAGTTGACAGAGACAGAGACAGACAGACAGGCAGTAAGGTGGGCCTGGACCTAGTTGGCAGAGACAGAGACAGACAGGCAGGCAGTAAGGTGGGCCTGGACCTAGTTGGCAGAGACAGAGACAGACAGGCAGTAAGGTGGGCCTGGTCCTAGTTGGCAGAGACAGAGACAGAGACAGACAGGCAGTAAGGTGGGCCTGGTCCCAGTTGACAGAGACAGAGACAGACAGACAGGCAGTAAGGTGGGCCTGGACCTAGTTGGCAGAGACAGAGACAGACAGACAGGCAGTAAGGTGGGCCTGGTCCCAGTTGGCAGAGACAGAGACAAACAGGCAGTAAGGTGGGCCTGGTCCTAGTTGGCAGAGACAGAGACAGACAGGCAGTAAGGTGGGCCTGGTCCTAGTTGGCAGAGACAGAGACAGAGACAGACAGGCAGTAAGGTGGGCCTGGTCCTAGTTGGCAGAGACAGAGACAGAGACAGACAGGCAGTAAGGTGGGCCTGGTCCCAGTTGGCAGAGACAGAGACAGAGAGGCAGTAAGGTGGGCCTGGTCCTAGTTGGCAGAGACAGAGACAGGCAGCCAGCCAGGCAGTAAGGTGGACCTGGTCCTAGTTGGCAGAGACAGAGACAGACAGGCAGTAAGGTGGACCTGGTCCCAGTTGGCAGAGACAGAGACAGACAGGCAGTAAGGTGGGCCTGGTCCTAGTTGGCAGAGACAGAGAGGCAGTAAGGTGGATCTGGTCCCAGTTGGCAGAGACAGAGACAGACAGGCAGTAAGGTGGGCCTGGTCCCAGTTGGCAGAGACAGAGACAAACAGGCAGTAAGGTGGGCCTGGTCCCAGTTGGCAGAGACAGAGACAGAGACAGAGGCAGAGACAGACAGGCAGTAAGGTGGGCCTGGTCCTAGTTGGCAGAGACAGAGACAGAGACAGACAGGCAGTAAGGTGGGCCTGGTCCTAGTTGGCAGAGACAGAGACAGAGACAGACAGGCAGTAAGGTGGGCCTGGTCCTAGTTGGCAGAGACAGAGACAGACAGGCAGTAAGGTGGGCCTGGTCCTAGTTGGCAGAGACAGAGACAGAGACAGACAGGCAGTAAGGTGGGCCTGGTCCTAGTTGGCAGAGACAGAGACAGAGACAGACAGGCAGTAAGGTGGGCCTGGTCCTAGTTGGCAGAGACAGAGACAGAGACAGACAGGCAGTAAGGTGGGCCTGGACCTAGTTGGCAGAGACAGAGACAGAGACAGACAGGCAGTAAGGTGGGCCTGGTCCTAGTTGGCAGAGACAGAGACAGACAGGCAGTAAGGTGGGCCTGGTCCTAGTTGGCAGAGACAGAGGCAGAGACAGACAGGCAGTAAGGTGGGCCTGGTCCTAGTTGGCAGAGACAGAGACAGAGACAGACAGGCAGTAAGGTGGGCCTGGTCCTAGTTGGCAGAGACAGAGACAGAGACAGACAGGCAGTAAGGTGGGCCTGGTCCTAGTTGGCAGAGACAGAGACAGACAGGCAGTAAGGTGGGCCTGGTCCCAGTGACAGAGGACAGGCAGAGGTGGGCCTGGTCCCAGAGACAGAGACAGACAGGCAGTAAGGTGGGCCTGGTCCTAGTTGGCAGAGACAGAGACAGAGACAGAGACAGACAGGCAGTAAGGTGGGCCTGGTCCTAGTTGGCAGAGACAGAGACAGACAGGCAGTAAGGTGGGCCTGGACCTAGTTGACAGAGACAGAGGCAGAGACAGAGACAGACAGGCAGTAAGGTGGACCTGGTCCTAGTTGGCAGAGACAGAGACAGACAGGCAGTAAGGTGGACCTGGTCCTAGTTGGCAGAGACAGAGACAGACAGGCAGTAAGGTGGGCCTGGTCCCAGTTGGCAGAGACAGAGACAGACAGGCAGTAAGGTGGGCCTGGTCCCAGAGTTGACAGACAGGAGAGGTGGGCCTGGACAGAGACAGAGACAGACAGGCAGTAAGGTGGGCCTGGTCCTAGTTGGCAGAGACAGAGACAGAGACAGACAGGCAGTAAGGTGGGCCTGGTCCCAGTTGGCAGAGACAGGCATCTCCTGATTTAAGGGTGACCACCCTGGTTTCACGGTCCTCAGAGTCTAACATATTACTGTTGGCTGGTAGGGGAGGAGGAGGCGTGGAGAGTCCAACACCTAAACACACACACACACACACACACACACACACACACACACACACACACACACACACACACACAGCCCAGCCTCTGTTTAACCCTGAGACAGAGACAGGCACAAGGAGTTGCCCCAGGCTACGGCCACGCTACACCTCTACCAGGCAGCCCAGCTAGCTCTACCAGGCAGCCCAGCTAGATCCGGGGCATTAACTCTGATCCGGGCATTAACCATGAGAGATGAAGAGCCCTTCCTTTCCCCAGGCTACGGCCACGCTAACACCTCTACCAGACAGCCCAGCTAGCTCTGAAGATCCCAGGGGCATGAAGAGATGAAGAGCCCTTCCTTTCCCCAGGCTACGGCCATACACCTCTACCAGGCAGCCCAGCTAGCTCTGATCCGGGGCATTAACCATGAGGATACCAGGCAGAAGAGCCCTTCCTTTCCCCAGGCTACGGCCACGCTACACCTCTACCAGGCAGCCCAGCTAGCTCTGATCCGGGGCATTAACCATGAGAGATGAAGAGCCCTTCCTTTCCCCAGGCTACGGCCACGCTACACCTCTACCAGGCAGCCCAGCTAGCTCTGATCCGGGGCATTAACCATGAGAGATGAAGAGCCCTTCCTTTCCCCAGGCTGGCCACGCTACACCTCTACCAGGCAGCCCAGCAGCTCTGATCCAGGGGCATTAACCATGAGAGATGAAGAGCCCTTCCTTTCCCCAGGCTACGCAGCCACGCTACACCTCTACCAGGCAGCCCAGCTAGCTCTGATCCGGGGCATTAACCATGAGAGATGAAGAGCCCTTCCTTTCCCCAGGCTACGGCCACGCTACACCTCTACCAGGCAGCCCAGCTAGCTCTGATCCGGGGCATTAACCATGAGAGATGAAGAGCCCTTCCTTTCCCCAGGCTACGGCCACGCTAACACCTCTACCAGGCAGCCCAGCTAGCTCTGATCCGTGGCATTAACCAGGATGAGATGAAGAGCCCTCTCAAGCCCAGCCAGGGAATGATTTACTACGGCCACGCTACACCCACCAGGCAGGGTCTGGTCCTTTTAACTTTGTTACACTACCAGGCAGCCCAGACCTGATCCGCTAACCAGGAGAGATGAAGAGCCCTTCAAAGCCAGGGTGTTTGTTTCTGAGGTAAGGTTTTTTCTTTGTCAATCTGTGTGTGTCCAACTCTGATGTCATTTAGCCAACTCCCCCCGTTTTCTGTCAGAGAGCACGGCGGAATGTTCTAGAGGAGGAATAGACATGGTTATGTCAACCTCACCTTCACCACATGTAGAGACACAGCGGTACTATATATCGATCTAACACGCACGCACGCACGCACACGCACACACACACACTCCTCTTCCTCATGTCCATGTTCTAGACGCTCATTTAGGGGGACAGCTAGGGCTCATTTGGTTCTGATTTGGGACAGCTAGGGCTCATTTGGTTCTGATTTGGGACAGCTAGGGGCTCGTTTGGTTCTGATTTGGGACAGCTAGGGCTCATTTGGTTCTGATTTGGGACATGCTAGGCTCATTTGGTTCTGATTTGGGACAGCTCCCTCATTTGGTTCTGATTTGGGACAGCTAGGGCTCATTTGGATCTGATTTGGGACAGCATTTGGTTCTGATTTGGGACAGCTAGGGCTCATTTGGTTCTGATTTGGGACAGCTAGGGCTCATTTGGTTCTGATTTGGGACAGCTAGGGCTCATTTGGTTCTGATTTGGGACAGCTAGGGCTCATTTGGTTCTGATTTGGGACATGCTAGGGCTCATTTGGTTCTGATTTGGGACAGCTAGGGCTCATTTGGTTCTGATTTGGGACAGCTAGGGCTCATTTGGTTCTGATTTGGGACATGCTAGGGCTCATTTGGTTCTGATTTGGGACATGCTAGGGCTCATTTGGTTCTGATTTGGGACATGCTAGGGCTCATTGCTATAACAGGTGTTATAACCACCTCCCCTCCTCCAGTCTGGTCCTGCTATAACAGGTGTTATAACCACCTCCCCTCCCTCCAGTCTGGTCCTGCTATAACAGGTGTTATAACCACCTCCCCTCCTCCAGTCTGGTCCTGCTATAACAGGTGTTATAACCACCTCCCTCCCTCCAGTCTGGTCCTGCTATAACAGGTGTTATAACCACCTCCCTCCCTCCAGTCTGGTCCTGGACACCATGAAGGTGTTATAACCACCTCCCTTCCTCCAGTATGGTCCTGCTATAACAGGTGTTATAACCACCTCCCTCCTCCAGTCTGGTCCTGGACACCATGAACGGGAGGTCCTGCTATAACAGGTGTTATAACCACCTCCCCTCCCTCCAGTCTGGTCCTGGACACCATGAAGGAGAGGTCCTGCTATAACAGGTGTTATAACCACCTCCCTCCCTCCAGTCTGGTCCTGGACAACATGAAGGAGAGGTCCTGCTATAACAGGTGTTATAACCACCTCCCTTCCTCCAGTCTGGTCCTGGACACCATGAAGGAGAGGTCCTGCTATAACAGGTGTTATAACCACCTCCCCTCCTCCAGTCTGGTCCTGGACACCATGAAGGAGAGGTCCTGCTATAACAGGTGTTATAACCACCTCCCCTCCTCCAGTCTGGTCCTGGACACCATGAAGGAGAGGTCCTGCTATAACAGGTGTTATAACCACCTCCCTCCCTCCAGTCTGGTCCTGGACACCATGAAGGGGAGGTCCTGCTATAACAGGTGTTATAACCACCTCCCTTCCTCCAGTGGACACCATGGTCCTGCTATAACAGGTGCTATAACCACCTCCCCTCCTCCAGTCTGGTCCTGCTATAACAGGTGTTATAACCACCTCCCCTCCTCCAGTCTGGTCCTGCTATAACAGGTGTTATAACCACCTCCCTCCCTCCAGTCTGGTCCTGGACACCATGAAGGGGAGGTCCTGCTATAACAGGTGTTATAACCACCTCCCTCCCTCCAGTCTGGTCCTGGACACCATGAAGGAGAGGTCCTGCTATAACAGGTGTTATAACCACCTCCCCTCCTCCAGTCTGGTCCTGGACACCATGAAGGGGAGGTCCTGCTATAACAGGTGTTATAACCACCTCCCTTCCTCCAGTCTGGTCCTGCTATAACAGGTGTTATAACCACCTCCTCCTCCAGTCCTCATGAAGGAGAGGTCCTGCTATAACAGGTGTTATAACCACCTCCCTCCCTCCAGTCTGGTCCTGGACACCATGAAGGGGAGGTCCTGCTATAACAGGTGTTATAACCACCTCCCTCCCTCCAGTCTGGTCCTGGACACCATGAAGGGGAGGTCCTGCTATAACAGGTGTGTATTAATGTGTAATAACATACCTTCCTCCAGTATGGGCCTGGACACCATGAAGGGGAGGTCCTGCAGGGGCTCCATGTGTTTGTGTCCAGCAGACAGCACAGTGATATGGGGCAGGCAGACTACCAGAGTCCCAGGCATGGTGGCCTGGTTGTGGTACCAGCTACGGACAGTACCGGGGATGTCTCCACAGATAATGGTGCTGGGAGAGGGGAGGCTGTCGTTGGGGAGGAACACACAGCATGACTGGAGATCCAACTGGAGGAGGAGAGAAGAAGAAGAGGAGGAGGAGAGAGAAGAAGAAGAGGAGGAGAGAAGAAGAGGAGAGAGAGGAAGAGGAGAGAGAGAGGAAGAGGAGGAGAGAGAAGAAGAGGAGGAGAGAAGAAGAGGAGAGAGAGGAAGAGGAGGAGAGAGGAAGAGGAGGAGAGAAGAAGAGGAGAGAGAGGAAGAGGAGGAGGAGAGAAGAAGAGGAGGAGAGAGAAGAAGAGGAGAGAGAGGAAGATGATGAGAGACAATTAGAGAGAGGAAGAGGAGAGAGAAGAGGAGGAGAGAGAGGAAGAAGAGGAGAGAAGAAGAGAGATGGTGTGCCATTAGAATGTGCGTCAAATGAATACATACAACACAACAACAGCTTGAGGAGCAGGGAATGAATACATAGGGAACAGTGAGGAGCAACAACAGCTTGAGGAGCAGGGGGAGTTGAGGAGCAGGGAGGGAGCTGTGAGGAGCAGGGAGGAGCAGTGAGGAGCAGGGGGAGGGAGGGAGCGTTGAGGGAGGAGTGAGAGAGGGGGGCAGGGAGGAGGAGCTGGAGAGGAGCAGGGGGAGCTGTGAGGAGCAGGGAGGAGCAGGGAGGAGCTGTGAGGAGCAGGGAGGGGCAGGGAGGAGCTGTGAGGAGCAGGGAGGAGCAGGGAGGGAGGAGCAGGGAGGAGCTGTTGAGGAGCAGGGAGGAGCAGGAGGAGCTGTGAGGAGAGGGAGCAGTGAGGAGGGAGGGGCAGTGAGGAGCAGGGAGGGGCAGTGAGGAGGAGCAGTGAGGAGCAGGGAGGGAGCAGGAGGGAGGGGGTTTCTGTACCAGGGTAACTTAGTCTTCAACAGACCATGAACTCTGTGCTGTCTCAGTGTTGACACGACAAGGCTGGTTGAAACTCCTCAGAAGGACAACACTGGTGTAATGGAAAAGCACATGTCCCTTCGCTCCTAAATCTGACCCGTACAAAACTAATCTCTCCACATTGTGTCAAGTTTCTCTCTTGTTGGACACAGTTCAAAGCCACAGAATCCTGAGAAACAAACACTGGGTAACTCACGGTGGTAACTGCCCATGCGGCCATCTATGGCGAGCGCAGATCAATCATGAATGAGGAAATATGTGCTTTTCCTGTGTGCGGCGTGAGGTAGTTTAGGTCACTAATCTGAGGCAGGGGGGAAAACACAGACAGGGTGTAATCCCAGTTCCCACAGTCACCGTGGAGGGTTCAGTCACAGTCACCGTGGAGGGCTTCAGTCACAGTTATCATGGAGGGCTTCAGTCACAGTCACTGTGGAGGGCTTCAGTCACAGTCACTGTGGAGGGTTCAGTCACAGTTACCATGGAGGGCTTCAGTCACAGTCATCAAGGAGGGTTCAGTCACAGTTACCATGGATGGCTTCAGTCACAGTCACCATGGAGGGCTTCAGTCACAGTCACCTTGGAGGGCTTCAGTCACAGTCACCGTGGAGGGCTTCAGTCACAGTCACCGTGGAGGGCTTCAGTCACAGTGGAGGGCTTCAGTCACAGTCACTGTGGAGGGCTTCAGTCACAGTCACCGTGGAGGGTTCATTCACAGTCACCGTGGAGGGCTTCAGTCACAGTCACTGTGGAGGGTTCATTCACAGTCACCGTGGAGGGTTCATTCACAGTCACCGTGGAGGGTTCAGTCACAGTCCCTGTGGAGTGCTTCAGTCACAGTCCCCATGGAGGGATTCAGTCACAGTCACCGTGGAGGGTTTCAGTCACAGTCACCGTGGAGGGCTTCAGTCACAGTTACCGTGGAGGGCTTCAGTCACAGTTACCGTGGAGGGCTTCAGTCACAGTTACCGTGGAGGGCTTCAGTCACATTCACTGTGGAGGGCTTCAGTCACAGTCACTGTGGAGGGCTTCAGTTACAGTCACCATGGAGGGCTTCAGTCACAGTCACCATGGAGGGCTTCAGTCACAGTCACCATGGAGGGCTTCAGTCACATTGATCATGGAGGGCTTCAGTCACAGTCACCATGGAGGGCTTCAGTCACAGTCACCATGGAGGCTTCAGTCACATTTATCATGGAGGGCTTCAGTCACAGTCACCATGGAGGGCTTCAGTCACATTCACCATGGAGGGTTCAGTCACAGTCACCATGGAGGCTTCAGTCACAGTCACCGTGGAGTGTTTCAGTCACAGTCACATTCACAGTCACCATGGAGGGTTCATTCACAGTCACCGTGGAGGGTTCAGTCACAGTCCCTGTGGAGGGCTTCAGTCACAGTCCCCATGGAGGGATTCAGTCACAGTCACCATGGATGGTTTCAGTCACAGTCACCATGGAGGGCTTCAGTCACAGTTACCGTGGAGGGCTTCAGTCACAGTTACCGTGGAGGGCTTCAGTCACAGTTACCGTGGAGGGCTTCAGTCACAGTCACCGTGGAGGGCTTCAGTTACAGTCACCATGGAGGGCTTCAGTTACAGTCACCATGGAGGGCTTCAGTCACAGTCACCATGGAGGGCTTCAGTCACATTGATCATGGAGGGCTTCAGTCACAGTCACCATGGAGGGCTTCAGTCACAGTCACCATGGAGGCTTCAGTCACATTTATCATGGAGGGCTTCAGTCACAGTCACCATGGAGGGCTTCAGTCACATTCACCATGGAGGGTTCAGTCACAGTCACCATGGAGGCTTCAGTCACAGTCACCGTGGAGTGTTTCAGTCACAGTCACATTCACAGTCACCATGGAGGGTTCAGTCCCAGTCATCATGGAGGGCTTCAGTCACAGTCACTGTGGAGGGTTCTGTCACAGTCACCGTGGAGGACTTCTGTCACAGTCACCATGGAGGGCTTCACAGTCACCATGGAGGGTTCAGTCACAGTCACCATGGAGGGCTTCACAGTCACCAAAGAGAGCTTCAGTCACAGTCACCATGGAGGGTTCAGTCACAGTCAATATCTCCCACATTCAGAGTGTGGGGAGGAACAGGTAGGACAAGGACTAACAGGTAGGACTAACAGGTAGGACTAACAGGTAGGACTATAACTAACAGGTAGGACTAACAGGTAGGACTATAACTAACAGGTATGACTATAACTATCAGGTAGGACTATAACTAACAGGTATGACTAACAGGTAGGACTATAACTAACAGGTAGGACTATAACTAATAGGTAGGACTATAACTAGCAGGTAGGACTATAACTAGCAGGTAGGACTATAACTAACAGGTAGGACTAAAACTAACAGGTAGGACTATAACTAACAGGTAGGACTATAACTAACAGGTAGGACTATAACTAACAGGTAGGACTATAACTAACAGGTAGGACTAACAGGTAGGACAAGGACTAACAGGTAGGACTATAACTAACAGGTAGGACTATAACTAACAGGTAGGACTATAACTAACAGGTAGGACTAACATGTAGGACTATAACTAACAGGTAGGACTATAACTAACAGGTAGGACTAACAGGTAGGACAAGGACTAACAGGTAGGACTATAACTAACAGGTAGGACTATAACTAACAGGTAGGACTATAACTAACAGGTAGGACTAACATGTAGGACTATAACTAACAGGTATGACTAACAGGTAGGACTATAACTAACAGGTAGGACTATAACTAACAGGTAGGACTATAACTATCAGGTAGGACTATAACTAACAGGTAGGACTATAACTAACAGGTAGGACTAACAGGTAGGACTAACAGGTAGGACTATAACTAACAGGTAGGACTAACAGGTAGGACTATAACTAACAGGTAGGACTATAACTAACAGGTAGGACTAACATGTAGGACTAGAACTAACAGGTAGGACTAACAGGTAGGACTATAACTAACAGGTAGGACTAACAGGTAGGACTATAACTAACAGGTAGGACTATAACTAACAGGTAGGACTATAACTATCAGGTAGGACTAACAGGTAGGACTATAACTAACAGGTAGGACTATAACTAACAGGTATGACTAACAGGTAGGACTATAACTAACAGGTATGACTAACAGGTAGGACTATAACTAACAGGTAGGACTATAACTATCAGGTAGGACTATAACTAACAGGTAGGACTATAACTAACAGGTAGGACTAACAGGTAGGACTATAACTAACAGGTAGGACTAACAGGTAGGACTATAACTAACAGGTAGGACTAACAGGTAGGACTATAACTAACAGGTAGGACTATAACTAACAGGTAGGACTAACATGTAGGACTAGAACTAACAGGTAGGACTAACAGGTAGGACTATAACTAACAGGTAGGACTAACAGGTAGGACTATAACTAACAGGTAGGACTATAACTAACAGGTAGGACTAACAGGTAGGACTATAACTAACAGGTAGGACTAACAGGTAGGACTATAACTAACAGGTAGGACTATAACTAATAACTAACAGGTAGGACTAACAGGTAGGACTATAACTAACAGGTAGGACTAACAGGTAGGACTATAACTAACAGGTAGGACTAACATGTAGGAATATAACTAACAGGTAGGACTAACAGGTAGGACTATAACTAACAGGTAGGACTATAACTAACAGGTAGGACTAACAGGTAGGACTATAACTAACAGGTAGGACTAACAGGTAGGACTATAACTAACAGGTAGTACTAACAGGTAGGACTATAACTAACATGTAGGACTAACAGGTAGGACTATAACTAACAGGTAGGACTATAACTAACAGGTAGGACTATAACTATCAGGTAGGACTAACAGGTAGGACTATAACTAACAGGTAGGACTATAACTAACAGGTATGACTAACAGGTAGGACTATAACTAACAGGTATGACTAACAGGTAGGACTATAACTAACAGGTAGGACTATAACTATCAGGTAGGACTATAACTAACAGGTAGGACTATAACTAACAGGTAGGACTAACAGGTAGGACTATAACTAACAGGTAGGACTAACAGGTAGGACTATAACTAACAGGTAGGACTAACAGGTAGGACTATAACTAACAGGTAGGACTATAACTAACATAGGACTAACATCTAGGACTAGAACTAAACAGGTAGGACTCAAACAGGTGTCCAGGACCATAATTAACAGGTAGGACTGTGTTTCAAGGCCAGAGGAGAGGACTATAACGTGGTTAACAGGTAGGACTATAACAGTGAAATGACAGCTTGACATGAGGTGGTTTGTAACAGGTAGGACTGATAACTAACAGGTAGGACTAACAGGTACCTGGACACTGTATAACTAACAGGTAGACTATAACTAATAACTAACAGGTAGGACTAACAGGTAGGACTATAACTAACAGGTAGGACTAACAGGTAGGACTATAACTAACATGGGTAGGACTAACATGTAGGAATATAACTGTTCCATGGAGGACTAACAGGTAAGGACTATAACTAACAGGTAGGACTAACATGGAGGACTAACAAGTAGGACTATAACTAACATGTATGACTATAACTAACAGGTAGGACTAACACTGTGGACTATGGAGAACTAGCATTGGGTAGTGGATATAATTGTGTTTAACAGGTAGGACTAACAGGTAGGACTATAACTAACAGGTAGGACTATAACTAACAGGTAGGACTAGAACTAACAGGTAGGACTAGAACTAACAGGTGGGTTGGGACTCCCTCAGCCCTAAGTCACCCTGGGGGGAGACCAGGACATGCAGGTGTCCTGGGGGGGCCTCCTGAGGTTGTGCTGTTAATGAAGGGGGGTTGGGGAAGAGTCAGAGAGAGTCAGAGAGGGTTGGGCGTCATAGAGAGGCAGGTAGAGAGAGAGTCAGGCAGGTGTGGGAGAGAAATAGAGAGAGAGAGAGAGTTGGGAGAGAGTCAGAGGTGTGAGGTCAGAGTAAGAGAGATAGTCAAGGGAGTGTGGGTTGAGAGAGAGTCAGAGAGAGATAGAGAGAGAGTCAGTGAGAGAAATAGAGAGAGAGAGAGACAGTCAGTGAGAGAAATAGAGAGAGAGAGAGTCAGCGAGAGAGTCAGAGTGAGAGAGATAGTCAAGGGAGTCAGCAAGAGAGAGAGTCAGAGAGAGATAGAGAGAGAGTCAGTGAGAGAAATAGAGAGAGAGAGAGAGTCAGAGAGAGACAGAGAGAGAGTCAGTGAGAGAAAATAACAACAACAACAGAGAGAGAGAGAGAGAGAGTGAGAGAAAAGAGAGAGAGAGAGAGTCAGCAGAGAGTCAGAGTGAGAGAGTCAGAGTGAGAGAGATAGTCAACAAAGCGAGTCAGCGAGAGAGAGTCAGAGAGAGAGAGAGTCAGAGAGAGATTCAACAACAGCAACAAGAGAGAGAGAGAGAGAGAGAGAGTCAGAGAGAGAGAGAAAGAGTCAGAGAGAGAGAGAGAGAGAGAGTCAGAGAGAGAGTCAGAGAGAGAGTCAGAGAGAGAGAGAAAGAGAGAACAGAGCTCTATGCCTGTGGTGCTTGTACGAACAGATTCAACCGAAGAGAAGAGAGTGTAAAACAGCCTGATGTCAGAATATCAACTGCTGAGGCCACTGCCAAAACCAATGACAGCATCTCTGTTACACCAGCCCTCCCTCCCTCTCTCTGTAACTCTACCACATCCTCTCTGTATCTCTACCACATCTCTCTGTAACTCCCCCATCTATCTAACTCTATATTTCTGTATCTCTAACTAACTCCCCATCCTCTCTGTATCTCTCCCCCATCTATCTAACTCTATACTCTTCCTCTCTAACTCTCCCTCTCTGTATCTCTCCCCCCCATCTATCTAATCCTCTCTCTCTACCACATCATCTCTCTCTACCACATCTCTCCCCTACCCATCTATCTAACTCTATATTTCTCTCTAACTCTCCACATCCTCTCTCCTCTACCCTCCCCTGTCAAAGCCGTGGTGTTTGTGTCCAGTCGTTGTAACCATGACCACATCCGTCTGATTCACAATGGAAAATGTGTGTTACTGTGTTTCAAGGCCAGAGGGGAGAGAGAAGAGGAGAACAGAGCCCGTGGTTCACATCCTCTCTGTAGGGTTGATCCTCTCTGTATCTCTCAGGGCCTACACATCCTCTCTGAAATGACAGCTTGACATGAGGTGGTTTGTAATACTACAGGGGTAATCTGAGTCAATCTGGACACTGTGTGTTCCTATGGAGAGTAGTAACATGTATCTCTACCACAGGGGTAACCTGGACACTGTGTGTTCCTATGGAGAGAGCTAGCTACAGGGGTAATCTACCACATCCTCTCTACAGGGGTAATCTGGACACTGTGTGTTCCTGTGACCATCTCTCTGTATCTCTACCACAGGGGTAATCTGGACACTCTGTGTTCCTACATCCTCTCTGTAGAGAGCTAGCTACCACATCCTCTCTGTAATCTGGACA
Organism: Oncorhynchus nerka; assembly: GCF_034236695.1. Classification (NCBI taxonomy): domain Eukaryota; kingdom Metazoa; phylum Chordata; class Actinopteri; order Salmoniformes; family Salmonidae; genus Oncorhynchus; species Oncorhynchus nerka. Next base: position 5,572,719 of record NC_088409.1, on the reverse strand, counting down.
CTGTCTGTAACTCTACCACATCCTCTCTGTAGCTACCACATCCTCTCTGTAATCTGGACACTGGGTGTTCCTATCTGTAGAGCTAGCTACATCCTCTCTGTAATCTACCACACTGGGTGTTCCTATGGAGAGAGCATGTAGCTACATCCTCTGTAACCTGGACACTGTCTGTAACTCTAGAGAGCTAGCTACTCTACCACATCCTCTCTGTAATCTGGACACTGTAACTCTACCACATGTTCCTGTGGAGAGAGCTAGCTACCACAGGGGTAATCTGGACACTGTAACTGTGTTCCTGTATCTAGAGAGCTAGCTACAGGGGTAATCTGGACACTGTGTGTTCCTAACTCTACCAGAGCTAGCTACAGGGGTAGTCTGGACACTGTGTGTCACATCCTCTGTAGAGCTAGCTACCACATCCAATCTGTACACTCTGTGTTCCTATGGAGAGAGCTAGCTACAGGGGTAATCTGGACACTGTGTGTTCCTACCACATCCTCTCTGGAGAGGAGCTAGCTACCACAGGGGTAATCTGAGTCAATCTGGACATCCTGTCTGTTCCTATGGAGAGAGATAGCTACACAGGGTAAAATATGGCACAAGGTCATTGGGTAGTGGATATAATCTGTGTTTAACAGCTCACCACATCCTCTCTGGCCAATAAACACAGTTTTGGAAGGAGTGGGGACATATATACCACATCTCCCTACTGAGAATCCTCTCTGGCAGGTGTGGGTTGGGGGTAACTGTACAATCTCTCCCTACTGAGAAGTGACAGGTGTGGGTTGGGGGTAAAGGTCAGGCATCCTCTCTGGTGTGGGTTGGGGGTACCACATCCTCTCTGTATCTCTAGGCAGGTGTGGGTTGGGGGTAAAGTATCTCACCAGGTGTGGGTTGGGGGGTAAAGGTCAGGCAGGTGTCTGTAACAGGGGGGTAACATCCTCTGTATCTCTAGGCACATGTGGGTTGGGGGGTTAACATCTCTCTGTAACTCAGGCACTCTACCACATCCTCTCTGGTGTGGGTTGGGGGGTACCACATCCTCTCTGTAACTCTACCACAGGTGTGGGTTGGGGGGTAAAGGTCTAGGCATCCTCTCTGTAACTCTGGGTTGGGGGGGGTAAAGGTCAGGCAGGTGTGGGTCTGGGGGTACCACATCCTCTCTGTAACTCTACCACATCCTGGGTCTGGGGGGTAAAGGTCACCACATCCTCTCTGTGGTTACCACATGGGGGGGTAAAGGTCAGGCAGTGTGGGTTGGGGGTCTACCACATCCTCTCTGTAACTCTAGGCAGGTGTGGGTCTGGGGGGTAAAGGTCAGGCAGGTGTGGGTCTGGGGGTTAAAGGTCACATCCTCTCTGTATCTCTACCACATGGGTCTGTAACTCTACCACATCCTCTCTGTATCTCTAGGCAGTAACTCTACCACATGGGTTGGGGGGTAAAGGTCAGGCAGGTACCACATGGGTCTGGGGGTTAAAGGTCAGGCAGGTGTGGGTTGGGGGGTAAAGGTCAGGCAGGTGTGGGTACCCATGGGGGGTAAAGGTCAGGCAGGTGTGGGTTGGGGGTAACATCCTCTCTGTATCTCACCACATCCTCTCTGTAACTGGGGTTGGGGGTATCTCTAACATCCTCTCTGCAACAACAACTAACAGCAACAACAACAGCTACCACATCCTCTCTGTAACTCAACAACAGCAACAACAATCCTCTCATCTCAACTGTAACAGCATCCTCTCTGTAACTCTACCACATCCTCTCTGTATCTCTACCACATCCTCTCTGTAACTCTACCACATCCTCTCTGTAACTCTACCACATCCTCTCTGTATCTCTACCACATCCTCTCTGTAACTCTACACACATCCTCTCTGTAACTCTACCACATCCTCTCTGTAACTCTACCACATCCTCTCTGTATCTCTACCACATCCTCTGTAACTCTACCACATCCTCTCTGTAACTCTACCACATCCTCTCTGTACTCTACCACATCCTCTCTGTATCTCTACCACATCCTCTCTGTATCTCTACCACATCCTCTCTGTAACTCTACCACATCCTCTCTGTATCTCTACCACATACCACCTCTCTGTAACTCTACCACATCCTCTCTGTAACTCTACCACATCCTCTCTGTAACTCTACCACATCCTCTCTGTAACTCTACCACATCCTCTCTGTAACTCTACCACATCCTCTCTGTAACTCTACCACATCCTCTCTGTACTCTACCACATCTCTCTGTAACTCTACCACATCCTCTCTGTAACTCTAACTGTATCTCTACCACATCCTCTCTGTATCTCTACCACATCCTCTCTGTAACTCTACCACACCACTCATCCTCTCTGTATCTCTACCACATCCTCTCTGTATCTCTACCACATCCTCTCTGTTACTCTACCACATCCTCTCTGTTACTCTACCACATCCTCTCTGTAACTCTACCACATCCTCTCTGTTACTCTACTCACATCCTCTCTGTATCTCTACCACATCCTCTCTGTAACTCTACCACATCCTCTCTGTAACTCTACCACATCCTCTCTGTAACTCTACCACATCCTCTCTGTAACTCTACCACATATCTCTACTACCACATCCTCTCTGTAACTCTACCACATCCTCTCTGTAACTCTACCACATCCTCTCTGTATCTCTACCACATCCTCTCTGTTATCCTCTCTGTAACTCTCAGGAGGTCAGTAGTAACATGTATCTCTACCACATCCTCTCTGTAACTCTCTCACATCCTCTCTGTAACAGGAGGTAGTAACATGTATCTCTACCACATCCTCTCTGTAACTCTACCACATCCTCTCTGTAACTCTACCACATCCTCTCTGTATCTCTACCACATCCTCTCTGTAACTCTACCACATCCTCTCTGTAACTCTACCACATCCTCTCTGTAACTCTACCACATCCTCTCTGTAACTCTACCACATCCTCTCTGTAACTCTACCACATCCTCTCTGTAACTCTACCACATCTCTCTGTAACTCTACCACATCCTCTCTGTTACTCTCTCACATCCTCTCTGTTACTCTACCACATCCTCTCTGAGGTCAGTAGTAACATGTATCTCTACCACATCCTCTCGGTTACTCTCTCTCAGGAGGTAAGTTCTACCACATCCTCAGAGAGGGGTCTGTAACTAGGCACAACACAACACGGAGCCTGGACAAGTTCTGTGGAATACAACCCCCACCCCCAGGACCTAATTTCTTAATTAAACTACTTGTTCAAGGACTATAGGAAGGACTGACTAATACCAGGTCCATAGGAAGGACTGACTAACACCAGGTCTATAGGAAGGACTGACTAATACCAGGTCCATAGGAAGGACTGACTAATACCAGGTCCATAGGAAGGACTGACTAACACCAGGTCTATAGGAAGGACTGACTAACACCAGGTCTATAGGAAGGACTGACTAACACCAGGTCTATAGGAAGGACTGACTAACACCAGGTCTATAGGAAGGACTGACTAACACCAGGTCTATAGGAAGGACTGACTAACACCAGGTCTATAGGAAGGACTGACTAACACCAGGTCTATAGGAAGGACTGACTAACACCAGGTCTATAGGAAGGACTGACTAACACCAGGTCTATAGGAAGGACTGACTAACACCAGGATCTTGTTTGTAGTTTCTCCTGTGTTCCCCAGCCCACTGTGTGTGTGTGTGTGTGTGTGTGTGTGTGTGTGTATAAAGCATGTAGCATCATCACCACCTCAACAGACTCTATTGAAAACTTTCTGAACTAGAACAGGAAACTAAAACATTTCTTCATTTCAACCAGGAAGTCTCGGGAAAAACACACCAATACATTCCTTATGCTGGTTTAGTTACACACACACACACACACACACACACACGGAAAACAGACACACACACACACACACACACACACACACAGAAACAGACACACACACCACACACACACAGAAACAGAACACACACGGAAACACACACACACACACACAGAAACAGACACACACACAGACACACACACACACACACACAGAAACAGACACACACACACACTCCTCCACAGTGGCCCACCAACCAGCCAGCACAGACCAACAGACACTCCACACTCCACAGTGGCCCAAACCAGACACAGACCACACTAGTGTGTTGATCACACAGCTACAGACCAGGCACACAAAGTGGCCCACAACCAGCCAGCTACAGACCAGGCTTTAGTTCTCCCCTGTGATTCCACAGTCAATGCCAGCCAGCTACAGACCAGGCCAGTTCCTAGTTTGATCTAGTTACCTCCACTCCTCCACAGTGGCCCACCAACCAGCCAGCTACAGACCAGGCTTTAGTTCCTAGTGTGTTGATCTAGTGACCTCCACTCCACAGACACCTGAATTAACACCTCCCAGTGGCCCACCCCAGCCAGCTAAACCAGGCTTTAGAGTGTGTGAGACTGAAACAGCCAGCTACAGACCAGGCTTTAGTTCCTGTGTTCCCCAGCCCACTGCTGGTCAGAATAACCTCCACTCCTCCACAGTGGCCCACCAACCAGCCAGCTACAGACCAGGCTTTAGTTCCTAGTGTGTTGATCTAGTGACCTCCACAGTGGCCCACCAACCAGCCAGCTACAGACCAGGCTTTAGTTCCTAGTGTGTTGATCTAGTGACCTCCACAGTGGCCCACCAACCAGCCAGCTACAGACCAGGCTTTAGTTCCTAGTGTGTTGATCTAGTTACCTCCACAGTGGCCCACCAACCAGCCCTACAGACCAGGCTTTAGTTCCTGGCCCACCACCAGCCAGCCAGCTACAGACCAGGCTTTAGTTCCTAGTGTGTTGATCTAGTTACCTCCACTCCTCCACCAAACCAGCCAGCTCCACAGTGGCTAGTGTTGATCACTAACCAGCCAGACCAGGCTTTAGTTCCTCCACAGTGGCCCACCAACCAGCCAGTGTTGATCTAGTGTGTTGATTAGTTACCTCTACAGTGGCCCACCAGCCCTCCACAGTGGCCCACCAACCAGCCAGCTACAGACCAGGCTTTAGTTCCTAGTGTGTTGATCTAGTTACCTCCACTCCTCTACAGTGGCCCCTAACCAGCCAGCTACAGACCAGGCTTTAGTTCCTAGTGTGTTGATCTAGTTACCTCTACAGTGGCTCAGACCAGCCAGCAGTGGCCCACCAAACAGCCAGACCAGGCTTTAGTTCCTAGTGTGTTGATCTAGTTACCTCCACTCAGACCCACAGTGGCCCACCAAAGTGGCCCACCAACCAGCCAGCTACAGACCAGGCTTTAGTTCCTAGTGTGTTGATCTAGTTACCTCTACAGTGGCTCACCAGCCAGCCAGCTACAGACCAGGCTTTAGTTCCTAGTGTGATTGTCCTGGGGGTGAAATGACTGCCTGTCTTTCTCTGTTTCCCTGGGTTGGCCTGACAACACAGAGTTCTAAATATGGAGATCATGTCAGTTCTCAGTTCTCCTGGCCAGCTAATCAGACAGGCCTTTTGAGTCACACGTGTAGACTGGACCCTGTTTCAATTCCACTGTTTTAAATATGTGTCCCTCCTCTCTCCCTGTAGGAGAGGCTGTGTCCAGTACTGTTCAATATTACTGTCCGGTTTAATATTATGACCGAGCCAGTACACCAGGATGGTTTATCTGTCCTGTCCTGTTTAGTGTTATGACCGAGCCAGTACACCAGGATGGTTTATCTGTCCTGTCCTGTTTAGTGTTATGACCGAGCCAGTACACCAGGATGGTTTATCTGTCCTGTCCTGTTTAGTGTTATGACCGAGCCAGTACACCAGGATGGTTTATCTGTCCTGTTTAGTGTTATGACCGAGCCAGTACACCAGGATGGTTTATCTGTCCTGTTTAGTGTTATGACCGAGCCAGTACACCAGGATGGTTTATCTGTCCTGTCCTGTTTAGTGTTATGACCGAGCCAGTACACCAGGATGGTTTATCTGTCCTGTTTAGTGTTATGACCGAGCCAGTACACCAGGATGGTTTATCTGTCCTGTCCTGTTTAGTGTTATGACCGAGCCAGTACACCAGGATGGTTTATCTGTCCTGTTTAGTGTTATGACCGAGCCAGTACACCAGGATGGTTTATCTGTCCTGTCCTGTCCTGTTTAGTGTTATGACCGAGCCAGTACACCAGGATGGGATGGTTTATCTGTCCTGTTCCTGTTTAGTGTTATGACCGAGCCAGTACACCAGGATGGTTTATCTGTGTCCAGTACTGTTCAATATTACTGTTCTGTTTAGTGTTTAGCCAGTACACCAGGATGGTTTATCTGTCCTGTTTAGTGTTATGACCGAGCCAGTACACCAGGATGGTTTATCTGTCCTGTCCTGTTTAGTGTTATGACCGAGCCAGTACACCAGGTGGTTTATCTGTCCTGTTTAGAGTTATGACCGAGCCAGTACACCAGGATGGTTTATCTGTCCTGTCCTGTTTAGTGTTATGTACACCAGGATGGTTTATCTGTCCTGTCCTGTTTAGTGTTATGACCGAGCCAGTACACCAGGATGGTTTATCTGTCCTGTTTAGGATGGATGGTTTAATCTGAAGGATGGATGGTTTAATCTGAGGCTGGATGGTTTAATCCTGTTTAGTGTTAAGGCTGGATGGTTCTGAAGGCTGGATGGTTTAATCTGCCAGTCCAAGGCTGGATGGTTTAATCTGAAGGCTGGATGGTTTAATCTGAAGGCTGGATGGTTTAATCTGAAGGATGGATGGTTTATCTGTCCTGTCTGAAGGCTGGATGGTTTAATCTGTCCTGCTGGATGGTTTAATCTGAATGCTGGATGGTTTAATCTGAAAGCTGGATGGTTTAATCTGAAGGCTGGATGGTTTAATCTGAAAGCTGGATGGTTTAATCTGAAGGCTGGATGGTTTAATCTGAAGGCTGGATGGTTTAATGGTTTATCTGTCCTGTCCTGTTATGACCGTGAGCCAGTACACCAGGATGTTTTAATCCTGAAGACCGAGCTGGATGGTTTAATCTGTACACCAGGATGGTTTAATCTGAAGGCTGGATGGTTTAATCTGAAGGCTGGATGGTTTAATCTGAAAGCTGGATGGTTTAATCTGAAAGCTGGATGGTTTAATCTGAAGGCTGGATGGTTTAATCTGAAGGCTGGATGGTTTAATCTGAAAGCTGGATGGTTTAATCTGAAGGCTGGATGGTTTAATCTGAAGGCTGGATGGTTTAATCTGAAAGCTGGATGGTTTAATCTGAAGGCTGGATGGTTTAATCTGAAGGCTGGATGGTTTAATCTGAAGGTTTAATCTGAATGCTGGATGGTTTAATCTGAAGGCCCATGTAGAAGTGGCAAATATTACCACATGAGGGAAGCTCTTTAAATCGTTCTGGTGAAACTAGCAGATGACCATCTGTAGAGAGGACAGGCAGCCTGGGTTATACCAAAACAACCCCATGACTACAGGGATGTGCCCGTGTGTGTGATTGTACACGTGTGTGTGTGTATGCACATACACTAGGCCAGAGTCCATCTCTCCCAGGAGCTAGCCACCTCTCTCTCTCTCTCCCTCATTCTCTCTCTCTCTCTAGCCCTCCTTTTCTTTCTCTCTCTCTCTCTCCCTCCTTTTCTTTCTCTCTCTCCCTCTCTCTCTCTCTCTCTGTCTGTCTCTCTCCCCCTCCTTCTTTCTCTCGCTCTCTCTGTTCCACCAAACAACAGTGACTCACCACAGAGTATAGCGAGCCATAGGGCTCCACAGGAA